>NC_142801.1:2832950-3132950 GCF_049724085.1 Artemia sp. Qi Xiang Cuo
TTATTTCTTTCACTGTTCAGAACTATAATTAAAATCCTATAATCCAATTATCAAGAACCAAGGTCAGTAATATCACTTAGGAAAGTCCAGGGACATGCACGGTCTGTAAATATTCAAGTTACACACGGGAAATTTCGACTGGCAAATACCAAGAGCGAAAACACCAATTAGATGTTAACACAGCGGAAGCAGTTCATAGTTTCGGTTTCAATTGCAACTGAACCACCGTGTACCTGAACCCCAAGCAACTGAACTACTGTAACTGAACCACTATACAAATGAAATATCTCGCCCTTTGTCCCCTGTGCACTTGACCACCATGTAACTGAATCCTCGTGTAACTGCACCTACGTATATCTGGCCCCCGCGCTTATGACTACTACAAAATTTGAGTACCATGTATCCGAACCCCTGTGTAACTGAATCCTCGTGTAGCTGAAAAATTGCACAATATGATCCCATTGCACGGATAACATACGTTCAACCCTTCTATGTCGTCAAACTATCATTAAATTGAGATACTATGATAAATGTCTCGCTTAGATACTTACTACTGCTTCATATTGTCTCCTGTGCAACTCAACCCCATATAAATAAATCCCATTTAACTAAACCGATACGTGAAAGTATACTTGAGTATAAAAGAGCCCATGTGTGCAGCTCAACCACGATTCTTACAATGGGTAAAACACAAGTTATGACATAAATAACAGTCAAGATGACTAAAAACAAGTTTAGTTTTTCTGTCACAAAGGTAAAGAAAAACTGACATCACACACTCTTAACGACAGATTTATTTCTCTTTTTTATTTTTGTTAAGGGGGGTGTCTTTTACCCTGTCACTGTCTATGTGTCATGGTATTCAACCTTACTCTGGCATGGAAAAACCATCCTGGGAAACAAAAACCCTCATAGAAAATATGGTTTTCCATATTTATATATTTTATTTTAGCGCTGTTATTTTTATTTTAGTTTAAAAGTGCTAAATAAAGTAGAGATGGGTAATTAACGTGTAAGCCTTGCCCCCCTCCCTCTCTTCCAAAATGTTCTTCTCATTGAACATACTTTTATAAATACTACCCTCTCTGAAAACTCCCACTCAAAACATGTTTCGTTTATCACTATAATAAATGCTGTATGTAAGAGGTGGACAAATTAAACAGATTGAAATTAAAAAAAGGTGATTTAACTTCTGCAATTGGGTTCTCTGATTGTTTTATAGCTAGGGAGAGAAGGAGATACTTCAAATGGTGCATTTTAAGTCCAAAACGTCTTCTTGACAAGAGGAGGTTTGACGTAAATATTGTTTTATAATCCCCGGGCAGTTCTGGTCTTTTTTTTTGATAAGTCGAAAGTGATTGGATACCAATTGGAGTTGGGGCTGTACCTTTAAAAAGTAGAGGGGTCATGGTCACTATTTATGACTCAGAAAATCCAATACAATGGAGTGATAAACTCACTGGTGGATGGCTTTTAATTCCGATGGATGAGTTAACACACGTTTTTTTCTTTTTTAGTTTTTTTTTCTTTTTTGTTATTATTTAATTGATATTATTGTTCCTTTTTTAGTGTCATGATTAATTATTGGCTGTTTCATTTACAGGCTAGATTTCTGAAGTTCAAAATCCAAAATATGGGTGGCTTCTGTGACGTAAAATTTCCAATACATGTAGCTGCCTTAAGTGTGTTCTATCACCCCTTTTGCAGGTAAATACATATCTAATATTAGACCAATACCACTAGTGGAACGGCCTTCAATGTCTAAATCCTTCATTTTACCTTAAATTAACAGGTCTTGATAAACAGCATGCAATTCGCGCCATTACACACATAGGGACTAATAAGCGTCTGTTTCTCTCTAATCTACACTTTTCTAATCTTGTTCTATAATTGCAATTACTTGCGCGATAATGGCTGTATCAAAATTCTGAGTTAATGTGTTTTGGAAAATCATGGACAAGGAGGGTGGGCTAGTTGCACTATTTTCAATTTTGAATCTTGAAAATAGCTTAAGAATTTAAGATTTACAATCAAATGAGTCTTCTTTAAAGTTTAGATGACCACCCCTTCATTAAATACCCGGAGATTGTAGCTGTTATGTCCCCAGAGTAATAGTTTCAGTCTATGTCCCCAGATTCCTGGGGGTTGTGAAAACCCTTAAGATCTTCTCTTATTATATCTGAAAAATTTTTGAACAAAATGGATATCTCAAAATTCATATCAGATAAATTTGGGGGAAAAGGGCCATTGTGAACAGGGTAGTTTAATTCTGTTTACTGTGACTCTAAAAAGCTGGCACTAGAACCTTTGGTAATTAATCAAATGAGGTCACTCAGAGGAAAAACTAACCAAACCGTCCATGAACATTGTGGGGGCCAATGAAGTATAACGGAGGATCCGTGCCCGGCGGGCCATGAGGGGGGAGGGATCTAATCCCCAAAGACAGAATTAGTTAAGTCACCAACTATGCTGAAAAAATGATAATCTCAAAATGTTGATTGTATGGGAAAGGATAGGAGTGAGGAGGGTAGTTCCCATGCAAACTTTCATTTTCCAACCAAAATGAAAACCCTTTCAAAGTTTTTTCAACAAATCATTCATTGTGAAGTACCTTTGTAAAAAAAGATTAAGTAAGTAATGAAGTTTGATCACGTGACTATTTACTTCGGTGGCTCTAATGTCCTGACTATGTTTTCAACCAGTTGATGTGTTTAAGCGCGGGGATTTTTTGGCAGTATGAAGATTTCGCAATCTTTGTGGCATTCTTAATACATTAACTAACTTCGTAGTCAAAAGTGTCGTGGGTTGTTTAGGGGGGGGGAGAGGTATAGCTTTATAATTTGATTGGGAATCTAAAAAAAAATGTATGGCACAGTGCAAAATACTTTATGTATTGTGTAAGAGACATGGATCTGATTCTTAACAAGTACAGATGCTCTCAAGCTCCTAGGATAATATAGGAATTACTTACTTACTTAGACTTGGGTCTTCCCACACCGACTGGTGCATAAGGCAACAACTGCGCCTCTCCATGACGACTTCTCTTGGGCTTTTAACAAAAGTTCTTTGAGCGCTGGTTTCAAAAGCACAGCATCCTTCTTAAGGCCTTACGTTAGTGTTACCTTCTGTTGTCAATAACTTCTGATAATAGAAAGAAAACACCACACCTAATGGGGTTAACAATCGCTTTCTAGTCCATTAACGGATACGTTGTATCTTTTTTTTTCTATGCAAAAGAAAAATTGATCTGCATGTATAAATATGATGTGCATAAAATTAGCAGATGAACGGTTATTGATTGCACAAAAAATATAAGAACTTCCATTCCGTTCAAGAAATGTTGTTGAAATTATTCTATAAAGGTGCAGCCGTAAAAAAAAGAGGGCCTCAGTAAAAATTTTACCAAATGGGGCGCATTCGCCTTTCAGAAAGATAGAGCTAAGATTCAATCTTTATTGACTGATATCAGTACCAGATTCCGAAATCCAAACTAGTGAAGCATTTTTTAACAGACAACATGCACTTTTGGGGTCGAAATGTTCAGTTTTCAGGCCCCTAGTTTTACAAAAAAAGATACTTCTCTCAGTTCTCTCGTACGCCAGAGAATTAAATAAAAGTGGAAATGAAAGAAGATATAATAAATAAATAAAAAAAAACACTTGACAATATCTAAGGTGATATTCTACATCACTTTCAGACTGATATCCAGAATTCTTCCCTATCAACAACGGAAAAGGGTGATTAAAGAACTAAAAAAGAAATGTTTACTCTGTATACTGATCTTACAATATAGATTATATAATACAAAAACAATGAATGCGGAGGTTTATCTGACTTAGATAACAAGTAGACGGGATTATCTGATGGAGAACAACAAAAGATTATGTTTACTGAAAGTCGTTTCCCCCCAACATATCATTTAATTAAGAAGCTTTGGAGTATACTTTCTTATGCAATTTTTCTATGTGATTGCAATTCTAAGCTTCAGAAAAATGCAAATTAGTGTCATTAAAGGATGTGAACCGAGTTAGAAGAACAATATGCTTTGTAGTTTTCAAGAATATTAATTAGAACGGCAAGAAGAACCGAGTGAAAGAAACTAGACCAGCCGTAATAGCTGCAACTATCAATAAGATTGCAGGCTAATATCAATGTCTTAAAAGATTTTTTTCATGAAACGGAAGTTAAAGACATACATATAAGACAAAAGTCTACTTGGCTAAGTACCGGGTGTAACACTACCGGGTGTTATTTCATTTGTGTTTCCCTTTAGTAACTTCAAATCAGTTTTTGTACATTTTTTTAATCAAATATGAAATTTATCTTCAACTATTATTCAAAATCATTATCAGAGTGTGGGAAAAAATAATGTAAATATATACTTAATTTCTAGATAGTAGCAAATTCTTCTTCTATTATCATTCAAAATTTTCACGAGAATTATGTTTTCATTCTCATCGGTTCGTTTTTGTAACCTTTTTGTATCAGTTCATTTTTGTAACGGTTCGTTTTTTGTACATGTCACTGTTAAATCTATTCACCATAGCGGGTATAGAAGTGAAGTCCTTGCAACGCTTCCCCAGACAATTTGACCAAAGTCAGTCTAAGTGTGTATCGTAGAAAATAACTTGAGGGTAGCTGTTGAAACGTGCCGCCTAATTGATACGCGCTACTTATATGCATAATTTTTGGAAATGAGTAATCCATCAAAACAACTTGTGGGTTGTGGGAGTGTCCTCCTCAAAAACATATTTTCTATCTGGAAATCAACTACGCTGGACAAAATGGCTATCTCAAAATTTTGATTGGATGTGTTGGGGGGAAGGCTGGGCGGGGGGGCCCCATAGGTGCCCTTAAATCACTTGACTATTAAATAGGACACCGGCCACCCCCATGGTAAATTGAATGAGGCCTTTTTGAAGTTTCCAAGATAAATCCATAGATACAAAGTGCCTTGGTATGGACAACAAATAATATATTGTGCCAACATTGTTCTTTACTTAGGCAGTGCGATTGCGCTACCTATGATGAGGAGCTGTCATTGCCTAATACGATGCAAGATTTAGCCAAAGTCAATTCCGAAAGTCTTATGATGAACAGAAATTACAAGACTGGTTTAAATAATTTCTTCTGACATAAAGAGTGCAGCAACAGAACCTTTTTTTGTACATCCTCGTTAGCTTGTGACCACCTGAGAATTTACATCACGAATCAGATACACTCCCTGGTGGTCATGGTCTTTTTACATGGCGCTCATCTTTGGCTTAGTTAGAAACTACATTATAGCTAAATTTTGATTAAATATTTAGTTGGTATTTTGGTTAGGCTAGGTTAAATTAGGTTTGGTTGGGTTAGTTTAGGTTACATATTTAATATAATGCGGTCTCGGTGGACATTTTCCATAATTTTTTGTTCTAGTTTCCATAATTTTGTTACAGAAGTATTACATTTTTATAATATTTTGGTATATTTCATTATTATTAACCTAACTTCAATTCTTGAATGTTTAATAGCTAACAAGGAAGTACCCTATTTTTTGCGCCATTAGAACTTTTTTTTATTAAATTTGATAGAGAAATTTCCAGTTTGACTGCCTCTTACCATCCCTTCCCTCTCTTAACCAGTTACAATTTAAAGCTATATTTAAAAGTATAATAGGTGACGTCCTTCATTACGAAGTATTTTTGTCATCTATTTGGTATCGGTATTTATTTATCAGTGATTATCATATACAATTTTCAACTTATTTAATTTTTTTGTAAAAATCTATTATAAAATTCTTAACAACAGTAATTCGAATGATATATTTAAGTTTATAAGCCTGATCACCACTACAAATTTTCAAAAGTAGACTGCAAGTGCCAAACGTTGTAAATCAATAAGTCTTAACCAGGGCTGAATCTCGGATTCTATTTTTTCTTAGGTGGGTATTTTACAAAAAGATTTTTCTGGGGAGGGGAAGGGGTTACACAAAAAAATATTTATATCCATTTTTGTACCGTTTTTACGATTTAGACACGATTTTTGGGAAGGGGGGGGGGGCTCCCAACCCGTCCTGGAAACGGCCTTGATCCTAACCTATCCATATTAAAATATCGAATATTAAGAAACAGCTAATGACTAGTCCTGCATTATACTCCGTAAATTACGTCAAATTCTGTCCCCAGAAAACTTGAGATTTTTGAGATTTTGAGATATGGTTGAGATTTTTCTCAACCATATGCTACTTTTTAAACAAGATAAATTGCAAATTGTATTTCTTTTCGGACCATAACCAAGAGAACTATCAAAATAATGTAAATATTATTTTGGTACCATTTTACAAAGCGGTAAGCTCTCAAAAAGTTAAGGGTCTTTAAAGCTAATTAAATACAAGAAAATAGAATATTTCAGACACACTTTAAGGCAATCTCAATGCAGATTAGAGGGGGGGGGGGTAAACCATAACATAAATACAAAACGTAACCAACTCAACCCACCTTAGGTACCATTGAGTCCCCCTACACCCCAACAAACTAAAGTTTAAATTTAATTCCAGGAGTAAATAATTTACTCCTGGAATGAACGTTTTTAAACAAACATTTTATTGTTTTTAGAGGGAAGCCAGCGAGGCTTTCCACTCCAATAAAGTGGTGCAGTATCACTCCTACGTCAATATCAGGTGATAGCCGTGGTTACCAATGCAATAATCATATTTTATAATTTCTTCCGTGTACCGTATATCATTTGGCTTGAGTGTTACAGTTGCCTATTAGAAAAATACTAAGTAGGTGTATATAATAGAAGTATCTTTAAATTTTATTGCAAATTTTAAATAAAACATATTGACAGGACTGAACGTTTCTAAATAGACATTTTTGTATTGTTTTTAGTTTTCTGTACTGGAGACCGAGAGATCAAATAGCTGGAGAAGCATGTCCCATATATAAAGAGGCTGTCCTGTATTTAAGGTCGGAATTACAGGTGAGGAAGGAGGAGGGTACCCTAGCAGAGGTACACTAGTAAAAAGATAAAGGGATATTATTAGCACCCACTGCTAGCAGCAAGTTGTTACAGCGCCAAGCCTTTTCCGTGGACGGGATGGGAGGGTGTAAAGAGTGACACGTTTATTAGAATAGGATGGAGGAGGAGTGTGCGTAGCTGTTTTGATGTTGGGTGGTTTGGTTCTGCGGTGAGTTGTTAGTAGTAGTAGCAATAGTTTTTCTGGAACTGAGATCAAATACTTATTAACAGGGGCGTAATATGATATGGGGCAGGGGGCAACTGCCCCTCTAGAATCAAGTTTACCCCCCAAAACTCAATTTGTTCGCTAAAAATTTTGTCAAAACTAAGATATGTCTGCATAATTCAAGAATCTAGAAAAACCGGTCAGTTTCCCTTAGTATGTCTTTTACTTTATGTCCAAGTACAGATAATTTGTCTGTTTTCACTGTCATTTTCACCTGATTTGGGACAATTCGCTCCACCTTTGTCCCTCCCCCTCCCCGCGAGAGGTTTTAGAAGTGAGGCACTTGTACTATTCCAAAAGACTATTACACAATTAGGTTTAATTTTACGTTCTGGATTACCAGTCAGGTACTTATTTCTTTTTTTTGTTTTATTTTAGGCTAGCCTTGCCCAAGGGTGTCAGGGGGGGTCTAGGCCACAAAGATTTTTTTTCTCCTAATTAGATCTCAGAATTTATTATTGTTTTTTTCAATGGACAAATTAAAAAATTACCAATATGCCCCCCCTGTGGTTTTAATAATTAGTTTAAAGGCTATATTTCATTCAATGCATTGGCTACGAGATTCTGTAACTGTTTTCAGGACTAGTTGAACATTCTACCTGATCACTCTTTGTATCCTATGTGTGATGTGTTTTGATTTTTATTTAGCGTGTGAATTCAGAAATGAAATAGGGTCACATTATTCTTATATTACTCATTTACTCATGTATCTATATTCTAACAATTGTCCAATACTACTTTTCGTTAATTCATTCCACTGGTATTGCATAAGGAAAGATATTCAATAGGAAAACTAGAAAGACAGTCTAAAACTCTATTACCCATGCAATTCTCTTTCCAGATTTTTTTATTGCCTTCATCAGTATGTCCCAGTCAGCCTCCCTCCCCTCAAATGTGTTAGATAGGCTAGACTAGTTCTAGGCTATGCAAAGGTTTCCTGGTTGTATGAGTACTTCTTTAAATTATATTTATTTTGTGTTACGAATCAACTATTGGCCTAGATGCTAAACAAGTACACAAAATTCACCCCAAAACCTGTAAACAATTATCAGTATGGCTTGGGATAAGATCTGGTCCACTAGGGGTTATATAATGTAACCATGATAATTGTGACTAAGTATTGTTGGTCGTAAATTTATAGTAGTTTAAATTACTGACCTAGGAATAAGGTGGGTAAAATTCTGGACAAGCTTCTTCTTGCTATCTTGGAAAAGGATCAGGTTCGGAAAATGACACTGGTGCTGCACTATCTATTCACAGAAAAGTGATTTTACAACAACCCAAGAATTCCATGGCCAAGTATAAATTGTCAGATGTTTCCCTCAAATTTTTGAGGATTTCTCCTAAAATTTTGTCAAAACGCTTGGGTCTACAACTGTGTAAGCTTTAAATCCACCCCTGCCTGAGGGGAGTTTTCTCCTTATTCCTAGGTCGTTTATTTAAACTAATTAAAGATTAAAATATAGAGCCTATCATAAATTTTCAGTTTAATGGAATTTCAAAATAGCCTGTAAGGCAAATTTGGAGTGTTAACAACCTTGATGATAAATTAAAAAATCTTATCAAAGATAACAGTGATTTAAATAAGTAGTAAAAAAATTTTTAATTTTTCTCTTGACAGAGGGGCAGGACATTTTCATTGTGATTGTGTGATCTCAATATAAAAATTCTACAAATTTTAGTACTGTCTGCTTTTTCAAAAATTGTATACAAAGCATTGTATAATTTGATATATATATATATTTTTTGAAGAATCGGAATTGTTTTTTAAGTTTGAATTTGGCTTTAACATGAGACATGGGATTGAACATAACATGATTATCTTTTGCACTGCTTAAAAAATCAAAAACTTATTTTTGGCGTTCGTTGATGTCTTATATTTATTATTTTGTGTGTTTTTTTTATATGATCTTAATCAACTCCCTTCTCACTGTAATAGTATAATTGGTATTATTAATTTATTATTGTTTTTACTGACATGGTGATATCATGATCGGCATGTCAATTTTATTTATTTAATAATAATAAAACTGAGCGAGTACTAGCTTTTATTTCAGTTAGATGTTGTATTGTTTTTTCTAGTTTGTATACGATCTACGCTTCACGCCAAAGTACTAAGTGTATAAAATTGTGTATCAAAATTCAATAGATAGAAATGGTATTTTATTAAAGTTACATTAATAGTTATAGTAAAATTGACATTTATTTATCATAAGAGCCTAAGAATAAAATTAGAATGTTCCAACAGAATAAGAGATGCTAATAAAAAGTTTTTTTTCCTATTTTAAAGAACAAAAAGGAAGTAGGCTAAATATAATTTATTATTTATGGTTGGTTTTGTCGACATAATAATTGTGTGTATTGAAAACTTAAATAAAAATTTTAATATTGATCTTTAAATAGATTAGATGCTATAGTCGCTATACTATAAATAGAAAAAAGAAAAATCTATCAAAATTATTTTGAATAACAGACTTTATACCCTCCTTTTGACGCTATTTAGTTTATTTAATTTAAACATTTGCGTTATTTTTTTAACACTGGTTTACTACTAACTGAATTTATTAAAGGGCAAGGGCTATTGTGTTTTTTGAAGTGTCTATTTGTGAACTATGAAGTCATTATATAGAAGAGCTATTTTATCTATGGGATTCATATACATGGTATAAAGTTTATATATTAACGTAAAATTTAGCAAGATCTCTTCATTACCCTATAACTCCTCGCTTGGTGCTTTGTGTAAGGGCGATGTTGGACTTTTTGCAAAGACGATGTTGAGGGCGATAAAATATTAGTGTAATTTATCTACTGATAAAAGGATCAATATAAAGAAAGCTATGTATAGTTAAAATATCGACTAAGACCACACAGCCATTCCATAACAAACAAAAAAAGCACGAAGGAAAACAGAGAAATACTTATGCAAGACAGTGGAGATATTTTGAATGAATATTTCGGCCCTATGTCCAAGTGCCGTCCTCAGCAATAAAAAAACCTATAAAATAAAAAAGACTCCAAAAATCCAAAATCTAAAAATCAGAAAATTTTCAAAGCAGTCCTAGCATCCTTACGTCAGCGAAGTTCAACCAGGACTGATAAAAAGTAAGTTAAAACAAGTAGATTCAATGAGATAACACAACCCGACTTTAACATCGCTAGGATTGCTAATCCAGCCTTTTTGACAGCTAGACTCAAAGTCTTTTTGCTATCTGTTCTTTGTTAATGTATATTGGTATTTTAAAATATTTTTTAAGATAATTTTTATTTTAATTTTAGAATAGGTCATTTAGTGTATAGTCCCCAAAGTTGCTATTTAAGCAAATATTATTATTAATATTAATTCAATTTCAATTAATTCTCGGACTACCTGCTTTATGCCTAGGTCATTGCTAATAAGGGCGGATTCATCAGAAAGTATATTGTGGCTAGAATTTTCAAAAATAGTTCTCCCTAATGCAGACTCAAATGAAACAGTGGAAATATTAGAAGTTAGAGCTTTGACTATATCATCTTTATGCTGTTGTATGCACTTTTCTAAATTCTGGTGTGTTCTACCTACATAATATTTGCCACAGTTTTCTTTTATAGCGAGGTAGAGTTATCATATTTCCTAGTTTTTCATAATTAAAAAAAATGCGCCTTCCGCAGCGTAATACCGCACCTTTTGGCCCGGCCATGGGCCCCCCGCTTCCGGCCAGGCCGTCGGGCGGCTCAGCGGTCGTCCCTGGGGGGTTGAGGGATCCCTTTTCTAATTTACGAAAATTGTGTGTGTTATATTTACAAAAAAAAAGTGTTTTACACTGCTGTGACAATATGTTTTTGTTGCTGTTGTTGTTTTTTTTGCTTAAATGCTTGTTGTATAAAAATATTTGTTGTTTTCTTAAATAAAATGAAAAAAATATGATATTATGTTGATTAAATGTATTGTATATATTTATTGTTCAATAAAAGTGCTTTTTCCGGATGACTGAAAATTCTAATAGTTAATTGTTTAGTGCTATTTTCTGTTAAAAATAAAAGAATATATGATTCTGAATTGGTTTTGTTGTTCTTGAACGGAGTATTAGTAGTAGTAGTAGTGGTAATAGGACTGCGATAGGAAATTTATTTATTAATTAGACAACTATTTGTAGGGCATTTGTAGGGCAGCCGTTGAAGCTAAAACAATATGTATCAATTAAGAACACCATTTGGATCGTTTCTGTGTGGTCCATAAATGACAGGCAAAACGACACTTTTAATTAAAATAACTTAAAATTGTGATAAAATATTGGCCAAGATTTATAGAAAAGCCGAAAAAAATACTATTTCTACAGTATTTGGCAGGAGTCATATGATACTACTACTACTACTACTAACAACTCATCGCAGCACCAAGCCGCCTGAGGCTAACACAGCTACGCACGCTCCTCCTCCACCCTAATCTATTCAAAACCTCCCTTTTTACACCCGCCCACGAAGTTCCCATTTCCTTTAAATCTTTCTTTATTACGTCCTCCCACCCCAGACGGGGACGACCTGGTTTCCGTTTAGCCCTAGATGGTTGGCCGAAAAAAACGATCTTCGGCAATCATCCTTCATCCGCACAACGTGCCCTAACCACCTCAACCTTTCTTTCATTATAGCCCTAGAGAGCGGTATTGAACCACATTTTTTGTATAGCCTATTGTTTGAAATACGGTCAGTCAGCCGGGTACCCAGAACAATCCTTAAGAAATTTCTCTGGAAAATATCTAGCAAATCTTCATCCGCTTTTCGGAGCGTCCATGCTTCAGAGCCATATTTGACCACTGTCATCACTGTAGCTTCTTATATTCTAATCTTGGTTTGCAGACTTATCTTCCTATTCTTCCAAACTTTTTTCAACTGTGAAAAAAACACCCTAAGCCTTGGCTACTCTATTTTTAACATCTTCACTGCTCCCACCATCTTTACTAGGCTAATAATACTACCAAGGTAAGTGAAGCTGCCCATCTGATCAATCTTTTCGTTACCAAGCGTCACCTTTTCATCTTCACTTATTCCTAGCCTTAGTGACTTAGTCTTCCTAACATTAATTTTCAAACCAATTCTAGCACCCTGAACTCGCAAAACCTCTTAAACTTCATTCATTTTGCTCACACTTTCATCTAGGATGCTTAAATCATCAGCATAATCTAAGTCCAGGAGATTTTTCCTCCCCATTTGATTCCACGGTCTCCCATTGCCTTTCCTGTGCTCCTTAAAACCAATTCCATCAAAATAATCCACATAAAGGGGGATGGAACACAACCTACCTAACTCCTGATTTAATACAAAACCAGCTGCTAACCTTATTTCCTACCTTAACCACAGTAGTGCTATTCTTGTACGTAGCACTAATCACTTTAATGTATTTGTCTGGTATACCATACAAGGATAAAACCCTTACAAAAGTTCTTCTATCAACAGAATCGAACGCTTGCTCATAATCTATAAAACTGAGGACCAAAGGTGTTTGAAAACTCAGGCACTTCTCAATTATTAGCCTAAGAGTGAAAATTTGGTCGACACATCCTCTACCTTTTCTAAAATCGCACTGCTCTTCTCTTAAAACTTTGTCTACGGCATCTCTCAGTCTAAAAAGTATCATATTACCAAGTAATTTGCTACCTACAGAGACCAGACTAATGCTTCGATAATTACCACACTCACTTTTATCACCTTTCTTACAAAGTGGCTTAATTAAGGTTTTCCTTAAATCGTTAGGTACTTCCCCTTTTTAAAAAATCATATTCATAATCTTCAATAACTTATTTCTAACCTCAGCGCCACCATATTTAGGAAACTCATTTACTACCCTATCAGCACCTGGAGCCCTTTTATTTTTTAATCCTTTTAGTATTGTTGCTAATTACTCCTCACATAACAAATCTTCCTTCACATCCAAGGTATCACAAACTTTTTCATTTTCCTCTATATTTTTTCCTGCAACTCTATCTCGGTTCAGCAAGTTCTCAAAATGTTCGGCCCATCTCGCTTTAGTTTTTTCCTTATCGCTAATTGCGACCCCATTCCTATCTTTAACTGGGACAAGTTCGGATTGACTGCTCCCTCTCAATTTGTCAACGTGCCAGTACAATATTTTACTATTATGCCGTCTAGCTGCATCTTCCAGATCCTCGGCAATTTTATCCATGGCCTCCACTTCACACCTCCTTAGTTCATATTTTAATGCTTTCTCCACTTTCTTTACATTTCTTTTGTTTTCAACGATCTGTCACTCAGATAATTCTTGTAAAAGTCCTTTCTCCTTTCTATTAAACATAAAGCTTTTTCACTAATATTCTTAGCTGCAATTCTAGCTTTCTTTCCTAATACACCTTCAGCAACTTCACAAATTATTTTTCTAGAATTATTCCAACCATCTTCCACGTTATCAAATTTTAAACTCCCAAATTTAGTATTCAACTGTTCCTGGAAAGTCTATCCCAAATTCTCATCCTGGAGTCTATAAACATCACAGCTTCCCGAGATGTCGTTACCCTTCTTAAATTTTAGCTTTAAGTTAACCCTAGACACTACTAGATGGTGATCTTTACTTTTAACATCAATAATGACACTCCTATACACCCTAGTACCTTGTATTGATCCTGCGAGTCTTCGGTTTACAATAGCATAATCAATAAGGTTTACTGTTTTACCATCATATGACTACCATGTTAATTTATGACCCATTTTATGACCAAATACAGTATTGGTTCCAACTAGATTGTTATACGTACAAAATTACAAAAGTCTGTATCCATTAGGCCTACGGTTTTCTTTTCCTACACCAAAATTACCAAGGCTAGGATACCATCTATCCCTATTTCTACCAACCTAGGCGTTAAAATCTCCCAGTAATAACATCATATTTCTACCTGGGACCTTGTCTATTTTCTCCTGTAACTGTAAGTAAAATTCATCTGAGTCACCAGTGTCTCCGTCAGTCGGTTCTACAGGGGCACATACTGCTATAACTGATACCCTGAACTTTCTAGTCATAAAATGAGCAATTAGTATTCTATTATTAATACCTTCCCAGCCTAAACAAGACTTAGCAGCTTCCTTATTCATCATGAGCCCTACTCCCTGTCAATGTACCCCATCTTCCCTGCCTGAGTAAACAAATTCTATATCACCTAATTTCATGCTTCCTACCCCTGAAATATGGGTTTCTGAAACTCCTAATAAATCCAGTTCGAATCGTCTGAATTCGTCAGTCAAAATGTCGATAAAATAGTCATTTTTTAATGTCGTAAAATTCCAAGTTCCAATTTTCATGTTCTTTAAATCATTGAAATTATTTTCGCCTCAGGAAAAGCAATGATCCCGGATACCAGTGCAGGACGGGAATCACATATCTTCTCAAGTCTACACCGAAGTGCTTAAGCCGGCTTAGAACCGGACAGCAAGAAGTCCCTGGGACCTCCATGAATGGAGGCTTTGTGCAATCCTGGGCCTATCTTGGTCACAACATGGTTTTCAGCACTTGGTGATGCTCTTCTATCAACAAGAGTCGAAATCCTGCAAAGACAGTCTCAAGCCTATTACCTCCAATTCATTATATATTCATGCCTACAAATGTTATGCTTCTACGGGGAGGCAACCCATAATAGATGAATTAGCAAGGAAGAGATTTTTCACCCCAAAGAATCCCATCAAAACATACTAAGCCCAGAAGAATTGTCCATTAGTCAGAATCCCGTGCGAATGCTGTGTCGTTTACTAGGCTATAATTTCCTCGAGGGGTGCCACTCCTCAAGAGGGAATAGAGCTCAACGGAAGGTCCCCAGTCTCGCAGGTACCCCAAAAGGTTGAGGCAGCCCTTTGCAGAGCTCGTTGTCCATAGATCTGGATCTTACGCCCTGCCGCAGTTGTCCTCCTATAGAGGATCCTCCCGCGTTGGTGTTCTGCATCACCATGCAATTTAACCCATTACTGGGAGAAGGGTTGCAACTCATGGGACTTTTGTGGGCCCTTTTGAGTGTATATTTGAGGGGCCTTCTTCCTCCTCCGCCTGTATTTATGACCCCGGTTGAGGGTGCCCCAGATTCTATTATGGACCCCCAGGGACAAGATCCCCCCTTGGTCCGTGCCTCCTATGGAGGTACCCTACATATCTGTAGAGCATTCCCCTATCGCCACCTGGGGACTAGCTGAATGGCCTGGGGGAGGCCAGAAAAATACGCCCAACGTGGGGGTTGAACAAACGACCATACACTTTGCTTTCGAGTCAAATGCTTTTGTAGTTAGATAGATGTAGTCACGACTTTTGCATATGACCCTCGGGTCTTCCAATATAAATTATATTATTATGTTATATTATTAAATTTTATAGGTTCAATTGTAGATCAACCAAGTAAGTTATTCCTAATCACGCACAGAATCACGCTCTATTCTTATTCCTGTTCCTAATCACGCTCTTTACGCTAAAGTTTTTTTTTTATTAATTTCATAAGAGCAATTTATTCTAATTAACGGCCTTTGTGATTAAGAGCTCATTTTTAAAGAATTGGAACAAACTTCAAACTTTAGCGTAAAGAGCGAGTTATTGACTAGAGGTGCGAACCCCCTGATGTACGTATTAAAAATATATGAATATAGAAGTTCGTTACGTAAGTTAATTCGTAAGCTACGTATATTTATTACTAATAAAAACGTTCGTAAATAAAATTAAACAACTTTCGAGAAAGCCATTTAGCCAAAAAAAAAGTAAAATTACTATGCAAATTTTGTTTTAATTATTCAAGTACGGTGAGCCAAAATCAAAACCTGAATTAATTCAAAAACGTTCAGAAATTAAATAAAAAAACAATTTCTTTTTAACTGAAAGCAAGGAGTGACACCAAAACTTCAGACGAACAGAAACCACTCCGCATATAAAAGGGGCTGTCCCCTCCTCAACGCCTCACTCTTTACGCTAAAGTTTGACTCTTTCTCAAAACTCTATTTTTTAAAACAATAATTATTAAATATAACGCCATTGGATTTTCTTAAAAGGAGAGGACAAAAAGAAAACGAGTTTGGTGTAAATAAGGTGGGGGGGGGGATTACCTACTAGATTTTGAAAAAACCGTTTTTGTTATTTTTAGTCACAAATTATTAAAACGAAAGTGCCTTACCTCCAGCCTATATTTTGATAAATACTATTTAAACCCTTATAATAAAAGTAAAAAATTAAACCCTTACATGCCCCCCCCCCCTCTCATTTTCATCGACTGCCATCCCTGTTAAGAGATGTGAATGTACATGCTATGATCAATTGTAGCCAAATTTCAAAAGTAATAACAACCTTGTAATTCCCAAAGATTGTAAGGAACAGCTATTCAAGATTTGACAATGGATTGTAAAGCTGAGCATACAGTTAGAAGGTGTTTGGAAAAGGACAGAGACTCTCTAAATTGACAATTATATGATATTATTCAAGTGTAGATCCAGTTTGAAGGCCGGCTTCATATATTGTGTAGAATCTACCAAGAAAAGAAAAAGGAAACATACATACAGGTGCAAATTGGATTGAAAGGCAGAGTAGTTGTCAAATTAAATTTTCAACTAGCATCCAAACTTCCCATGGTGTACGCAGACAATATTATTACATGAATTGAATTATTGTGCTACTTGAAACAAAAAGGTATTCGTGCGTGAGGGCTAATAAGAAAAAGCAAGAAAGCATTTATCCTGAGCTTATGAAGGACGCGAAGATTGAGAGAGGGATTCAAATTGGCAAGTTTCTCCGCAAGACATTGCTGTTAAGAAAGGGAGAGACAATAAAGATGTCTTTAGGGGTCTATTCGGCACTCGACTGAGCTGACGACCATTAAGGAAGAACGAGAATCATCTTGTCAAGAATGGTTAGCCAATATAAAATTTATATACGAAGAGTCTATCATGCTAAGGTGTTTCCTTGAATTTATGGGTGTAATCGGAAACGCTAAAAGTAGTGGCATAGGCTGTTCTTTGGTCTCTTGGATACATCCATAACCAACGCTTATGCTTCACATCAAGCAATGAAGCGTGACGGGACAAGAGTCTCAAAGATAGAGTTACAAAGAAGGTTATCCAGAGGCCTGATACAGTTAATGTGAAGCCACCTATGCAGACAACAAGGAGACGCCTTCGATCTTAACCTCATCAAACTACTGATAACAAACTAGAACCTGAAAAGATTGAAGGTAACTTTAAGCGTCCCAGATGAAGTTCGTCTAGGGAACATTGGAATACATTTACCTGTCTGGTCAGCTGAAGATTCCGTTTCTCGTTGTGAAATCCACGCAAGTAAAAAGAGGCAGTGTTGTCCAAACAGTTATTGCTGATATTGTTATATATTTGTCAGCTCCATCAAAGAAATAACTGCTTTCCTGAGTATCAGACGAACAAAAGTGAAAAAGGTTCTAATAAATATTACAAGGGACTTGATGAGGGTAGAATGCCAGCTGCGATTATTGTTGATGTCAGAAAAGTGTTTGACAGCATTTCATATACTATTCTACTGTCCAAACGGAACACAGAGGGATACGTTGAAAACAGTTATCATGGGTTTGAAACTTATTTATCTGAAAAGTCAATCAGTATATCAATCAGTATTTCAAAAGCTTTTGACTCGGTTTGTCACAGCCAACTATGGTATTCTCTTACCCAGCTTGGAGTGAATTCATCTGTTATATGTGTCCTTCGTTTTTGGTATGCAAATTCACATGTTCGACTTCAGTCAGGAGAGATCTATTTTGGTAGTATTCCTGTTTGGTCTGGACTTAGGCAGGGAGGGGTTCTGTCACCTTACCTTTTTAATGCTTGTTTATGCCCTCTGGTTTCTCATATTTTTCCGCCGTGTTTTACGGGTCTAACTAATCTTTCATATATTGCTTATGCAGATGACTTATTACTTATTAGCCTTCCAAAATTCACCCTAGCTAAATCTCCCCAGTTTGTTCCCAAGGTTTTGGAAACAATTGGCCTCGTGCTTAATGCTGAAGAATGTGAGTATTTAGTTTTAAATGTTAAAAATCCAAGTAGTGATTTGAGTTGTAGTTCTTTTTCAGTTAATCTGGCTCCTGCGTTGCGTTGGCTCGGGATTAGTATCTGCTCTTCTATTTCAGCTATCTGTGCTAGTTCACCTGCAGATATTAAGAATAAGCTTAAAGCAGGTTATGCTAAAATTGTCCTAAATCGTTGACGACATTGTCGTAATGCATTGGCTAAACTCTATTCTACATATTGCGACCATTCCATTCTTTTTCCATCAGGTTTGCGCCCATTTTTAATACTAGTGATATGCAGGAAGTTAGAGTTTTGTATTTCCTCTATTGTAAATATCTTTGGTATTTGCCTGGTTGGTATAGAAACCGTAAGATTATTCAAATGTTTAATGCAACTGATATATTGACGTCATATAATAAGTTGAACTCCTAGTTAAAAGATGAGGCCTGCAAGCGGTTGGGTCCTTTTCATCCTCTTGAGCGATTGTTCTGATTTACATTTGTAGTTCTTTATATTGATATTGCTTTGCATGTGTTTTGTTTTGTATGTCTTTACGTTTTCTTTGCTTTTGTTGCTCCACTTTTTTATGATGTTAGTGGGTCAAAAATAAATTATTATGTATTGACCCTAAGCTCAAGATTGATTCCGTGTTGGTTTTGGTGTCCCTCAAGGATCTATCATAGGACCATTTTTGTTCCTTATATTCCTCAATGATCTTTTTATTGCTGTATTTGAACAAGCTAAACGAAGTTGCTGTACTATTTGTGATCACAAATATGTTCCACCTAGTGAGGCAGCTCAAGACCGACTACCGTTTGCATTTGCACATGATAGTACTCATGGGTGTTCAGAAATTAAGGATTCTTCCCTTATCAAGAAAGTGTATTCTGTTCTAGAAAGAACCTTTTCTTGGTTCAATGCAAATCATCTTGCCTTAAATCTAGCTAAATCTGGTCTACCAATTTTTTCCACATTGGACACTTCTTGTCCTTTGTTTCAAACTATTTGTACCACTCATGGTGATATAACTCGTCCCCCTGATAGACATGTTCGATTCCAGGTGTTTTATTGGACGAAATCTTTCTTTCAAACATCACTTTGCTCTTGTGAAACTTAAACTCTCCAGAAACCTAAGAGTTCTTCGGTAACTTTGTCATTGTTTCGTTGGTTCAATAATAAAGATCCTCTTTCACTCTCTCATTCAACCTTATGTGTAGGCTACTACTGTCCAACAGTATGGCTATCGACATTCTTTTCTTTAACCTTCCCTGTTTTCAAAATATATAACAGAGCAATTAAATTAGTGTCGGAGGTGAAAGGTCAGCTTAGCATGAATTTAATGGATGCTCAATCCACATCCATCTTTCTGTTCATCCATCTCTTGTTTCATTTTTAAGTATTTTTATGGAATCCTCTCTAACTTCAAACAATTATATCTTTCAAATTCTGAACTACGAAGGGAGTCTTGTGTTTCTTTTTTTCTCAGAAGGGACATAAATATTTAATTCATAAAACCAAAACCATAAGATCAGATTTTAATCCAGTTTTATGTTGTGCCTTCATAAGGAATTTCCTACCAGTTAAAATTCGACTATGTCATTCTTATGGAAAATTTAAAAAAAAGCTAACCGGCAACCTCTCATGACTAGAGAGTTAGTTCTCTCCCCCCTTCTCTTTTTCTCCTCTATCTTTCCTTTTCAATTTTTTTTAATTCATCTATTTTGATTGGCTTGCTAGTTTTTTTGTTGTTAGTTAGTTATATTTGTCTTTCTTTTTCTTCTTTTTCTTGTCTTTCAGTTCGATTTTTAGTGCTGTTATTTATTGTTGTGTGTCGTCTTTCGTAATATAATATATATATAATATATAATATATACATATATATACATAATATACATAATATATAATATATATATATATATATATATATATATATATATATATATATATATATATATATATTATATATATATATATATATATATATATATATATATATATATATATATATATATATATATATATATATATATATATATATATATATATATATATATATATATATAAATAAATATTTCATAAATGTTACGCTTTACATTCGATTTACCTAAACCACAGTCAATTCACTAAGCTTAGGTTTTATCCTATATTTGAGAGATTAAAGTTCTTTTTAATTCATTAATATAACACAACTTTCTAAAAAGTGCAAATAAATTGTGGGTTGATAAATCTAACACTTGTAATAAACAGCGTATACGTAATAAACACAAACGGGTATAATTATTTCCCCATGAAGTATATTCAACTATCACTGTAAACAAATATTTTATTATTTACAGTATTGATGATGCGGAAAGGGATTGCAAAATTTACATTCCTCCCCCCTGAGTAAAAAAAAGATCTGTCTTTGCCATAACTTGACTTCCAAACAATCCACTCAGCCCACTTGCTATGCTCGGCAGCTTGGGCCTTCGGTTCCTGTATACTTTTATTTTCTTTAAATCCTCAGTTGTCTCTTTGTATTTTGTCTTTAGTACAAGTAATTTTTTCCTAAGGTTTGTTAAATTTTAAGGGTTTTTATTTTATTTCTGTTTTCTTTTCAGGAACTAAGCTTTGACTGTTCAGTTTTCATGCTTTCTTTTCATGGTCTATTGACTGCTTATATCGCGTGATTTGAGTTATAGATGGCGCTACTTAAACACAATCACTGGATATAGCAGTATAGACTGCTTGGAACTTAAATCAGGAAATTCATCTCAGATATATAAACCAAAAAACAGATTTGCAATGCTCCGTTGAAAAAGACTTAAAATAAAAATAGTGCTTAATGTTCACTTTTCAAGAACGAGAATCAGATTAGCATCTACTTTTTGTAGACATTTTTGAAATTAAATTCGTTATAAGTTTGTTTGAATCTTCTCTTTAGAAGCAGAGCCAATCAATAATATGATTACGAATAAATCCTACCTATACATAGAGTTTAGTATTCTCTATAAACAAAGGAAATTTAGGCATAAACATCATTTTAGGCATGAACATTTTAGTTGTAAGGGTTTTAAACTCCCCTTTTAATAAGGTCCTCTGAAGATCATTTAGAATACCTATTTAGAAAGAATGGGCTGACAATTATGGTTTGGAAATTTCCAACCCCTTCTACCTAACGAACATTAGTTGTATACGCGTATGAATGTAAAGTACATTCAGATAGACTGGCCCTACCGCATAATTAAAGGAAGCATCGAGGGCTTTAGAAGCGGAGCCAATCAATAAAATAATTACGAATAAAGCTTACCTATACATAGAGTTTAGTCTTCTTTGTAAAAAACTGCCATTACGTGTCCCCTCCAAAAAATTGAACAACCACAAGCTAATATTTTGAGGATTTGGAATCGTACTTCAAATTAAAAATAGTTGTTCAATGATGAAAGTGCAAATAAAGCCATGCAAAGTAAAGCAGATTCTCTCACCTAAAATCAGCTAGAAAAATTTCTACTGCTAAGGAAGTTTAGGCATAAGTAACATTTTAGGCATTTTAGCCGTGTGAGGATTTTAAACTCCCCCTTTAGTAAGGTCCCCTAATAATCAGCTAGAATGCCCTTTAAAAAGACTGGGTTCATGGTTGGAAAACTTCAAGCCCCTTCCACCTAACGAATGTTAGTTGTATACACGTATTAATCTAAAGTAAACTCAGATTGACTGGCCCTACCGCATAAGTAAAGGAAGCATCGAGGGCTTAATGTATCTGTCTCGTGAATTAATTTTTGTATGAAAGTAAAACGACAATTGAAATGTAAAACGAACAAGATCTGGTTCTGCCCCAGAACTACCCAGATTTCCTGGGTAGTTCCCCTCCTAATATTCTTTGCTAAGGTCTCAAGATTGGTGCAGCTATTCTTTTGTATGTAAAATGAAACCTCCCTCTCTTTAGGATATTTGTAAATATTTTGATTATATTCTTAATAAAAGTTAGGGATATGGAATTATGAAATCTAGCGTTTTACTGAAACTTCAAAAACTCTAGAAAAGAAAAATTGCTACTTGAAGAGTCAAATTCATAATTAGTTAATTCATGAGAGGTCTATCTGGATTATTTATCTGGACACTGGATTTATATTTTTAAGACCAGGTGTATATGATCCTTTAAGTCTCATTTTTTGAACATTAACCAGGCTTCCATTATTCGCACTAACCCATATCGATAAAATGTGGTAAAGCAAACATCATTGAAGAACAAGCTGTTTCCTGATTCAGAACAACAAACTGGCATATTGAAGCTACTGCTTTCAGCTAGGGATTATAATACTCACTTCTTTTTCCTATTGAAATTCTTTAATAGAAGAAAACTGACTAAAAGCTTAAAAATCCTGCTTTAGTAAAATATATAATTTTCAACCTAATGTTGTTGGGTACGACATAATAACCATGGTTAGGCTATTAAAAAAAAAAAAAAAATCTCCATTGATTTTGAATCTTAATTATTTGTTCATTAACATAGTTTTGGACATCAGACACAATGCTTCTAGTGCAGGTGGACCTAGTCTTTTATTATTTGTCATGGTTTTGTAAATACTTAGGGTTTGTAATTTATTTTTCCTAAGGTCTAAATTTCACTCTTACAATGTGGATTAAAACAGAAATTGACCTTGAATTTGGCCTCTTTCTAATGGGAGAGAAATATAAACCAGCATCATCTGATTTTTCGTAATATTTCAAGGAGTTTATTATTAAAGTTTATTCCTCTATGGCATTCTAGAGTATACTCAAACAACCATATTAAAAGCCTGGACTGCACCAAATGCCTTTCAGATCCTGACTTCACAAGGTTTACAAGGGTTAATAACAGGATTGGATCCCTGTCCAAGTGAAATAGCTTTTTAAGCATCCCCTGGGCCCTTTTTAAGCACCCCCTGTGTTTTACGGCAAACGATCCTTAAACGTCGTTTTTTTTGCTAGATTTTATAAACCTCTTTATGGTTTGCATGGAGAAATTAACCATTAACACTACTACGATTATGCTCAGTTGACTATATTAAAAGCTAGTTAAGAAGATGGACCTGATTTTTATTCTTTCTTGTGCTTTTTTAATCATTAAGATTTGTTATATCATCTTTTCCTGGGTTTAAATTTCACCTTTTCACTTTTCATTGTGGATTTAAAAAATAAAATTGACGTTGAATTTGGCCTCTTTCTTGTGGAGAAGAAATATAAACAAGAATCATGTGGGTGTTCTTAATATTTTAAGGCATTTTCATTAAATTTCTTTCTCTATGGTATTTAACGTACACTCAAACAGGTATATTAGAAGACTTCACCGAAAGTCAATCAGATCGTGCATTTGCAAAGTGTGCAAGGGTTAGTAACACGACTGGAACAAGGGAAGTAACTCACCCTTTTCAAAGCACTCATTGTGTATCAGGGCACTCGATTCTTATGTGTTGTTTTTGTTGCTAGATTTTTTACACCTATTTATGGTCTACTACTACTACTGCTGCTAACAACTCACCACTGCACCAAGCCGCCTGAGGTCAACACAGCTACGCACACTCCTCCTCCACCCCAATCTATTCAAAGCCTCCATTTTACACCCGCCCACGAAGTTCCTATTTCCTTTAAATCTTTCTTTGTGACGTCATCCCACCCCAGACGGGGACTACCTGCTTTCCTTGTAGCCCTAGACGGTTGGCCGAAAAGAACAATCTTCGGCAATATGTCATCCTTCATCCGCACAACGTGCCCTAGCCACCTCAACCTTTCTTGCATTATAGTCCTAGAGAGTGGTATTGAACCACATTTTTGTACATCCTATTGTTTGAAATACGGTCAGTCAGCCGGGTACCCAGAACAATCCTTAAGTAATTTCTCTGGAAAACATCTAGCGAATCTTCATCCGCTTTTCGAAGCACCCATGCTTCAGAGCCATATTTGACTACTGTTATCACTGTAGCTTCCAATATTCTAATTTTGGTTTGCAGACTTATCTTCCTATTCTTCCAAACTTCTTTATGGTTTGCAAGGAGAAATTAACCGATAAAACTACCACAACTAACAGCTGATTACAGCTTCTAGGCATTTTAACCCGAATTCAATTCCTTTTCACAGTTTTCAAATCTATTCCTTATTTTGTCATTTAACTGCTTTAATGATTGCTTGTTACCACTTCAATTGCGACACATTGCGGACATGATTTTCATTTAACCCCAGAGGAATAGCCGAAAAGTAAGTTTTTAAGTAAAATATTATATACAATTCTTACAAGACTGATTGCTTTGATGAATTGACTTCTCAGACATGGATGTGTAAGCAGTTTTGTCTCTTATTAAATGCCCTTAAACAGTGGTATATCTTATTTTATCAGTCATGATGCTATTTTTACCATAAGGACTAAGTCATATGTAAGCTTTTCAAAGAAATTGCTTTTTTTCTGTTTTCTTTTAAATAAGATACTCTTATGAGACATGAAGGTAAACTTAAATAAGAAGCTCTTTTCACTTAGTTGTCACGCTGTGTCAGACTTCTGCATTCTACACGAAAAATGGTTTTAAATTTGATATGATTTTCTGTCATAAATCTGTTAAAGATAAAATTTGTCTCAAAGATTATGGGTAATTTATAAGAGTGAAAATTGGCACTACTGTCAATCACTGTGAATCACAATACTTGGCATCTTTTCTAAAAATTAGTTTAATTACTCTAACTTAACACTGTAACTGCTGTAACTGTAACCGTAATTACTATCAGAGGAAACACTGAAGGGTTGGCTATAGTAAAGGTCATACGACTCCAGTGTTTTATCATTTATTTATAAGTTCTTTTTCCCAGAGGCAGTTCATACAGAATGGGTCGTCGTAGAAATTTCAAGGGGGCTCATTCGATTGTAAATCGACAGTTCTAGTGCCGTTTTTAATAGTCGAAAATGATTCGAATGCAACTAGCCCTTCCACGCCCCTTATTCCCCCAAAAACATCCAATCAAAATTTTGAGATAGTCATTTTGTTCAGCGTAGTTGATTTCCAGATACAAAATATATTTTTAAGGATGAAACTCCCCCCCCCCCCAACCCTCAGGGAAAGAGTTTTAAGATATTCCCTTGGGGCACATAAGGTTTTTATAGAAGGTGTTGTCGTAGAAACTTGAGAACAGGCTCATTCGATTGGAAATTCAAAGGGCTAGTGCCCTTTTTATTAGTCGAAAGTGATTGGAGGGCAACAAACCCCTTACCCACGCCCATCATTTCCTCAAACATATCCAATCAAAATTTTGAGATAGCCATTTTGTTCGGCGCAATTGATTTCCACATAGAAAAAATATTTTTGAGGAGGGCACTCCCCCACAACCCTCAGGGCAAGGGTTTTAAGTTATGCCCTGGGGGCATATAAGGTTTTGATAGAAGGAGTTGTCGTAGAAACTTCAAAAAAGGCTCATTCGATTGGAAATTCAAAGGGATAGTGCCCTTTCTAATAATCAAAAGTGATTGGAGCGCAACTAGCCCCCCTCCACTCATCATTCCCTCAAACACATCCAATCAAAATTTTGAGATAGCCATTTTGTTCAGTATAGTTGATTTCCAAGTGTAAAATATGTTTTTGAGGAAGACAATTCCCCTAAACCCTCAGGGCAAGGGTTTTAAGTTATGCCCTGGGGCATATAAGGTTTTTCACAGAAAGCGTTGTCGTAGAAACTTCAAAAAAGGCTAATTCAATTAAAAATTCAAAGGGCTAGTGCCCTTTTTAATAGTCGAAGGTGATTGCACGGCAACTAGCCCCACCCCCACACTCATCATTCTCCAAAACACATCCAATCAAAATTTTAAGATAGCGATTTTGTTCAGCGTAGTTAATTTCCCGATAGATAATTTCGGAGACCACACTGCCTTTCCATGACGATAAATAAAAGTTCAAATAGGGATAAAATCCTTTTAATAGACAGTGATGATAGAAATTCACAAAAATACCAGATATTTCGGTCACATATACAGTGACCGTCATCAGTAGTAAAACTACTGATGACGACTACTCTGTACTAAAACTACAGATACTACTGATGACGGTCACTGTATATGTGACCGAAATATCTGGTATTTTTGTGAATTTCTATCATCACTGTCTATTAAAAGGATTTTATCCCTATTTGAACTTTTATTTATTTCCCGATAGAAAAAATGTTTTTGAGGAGGACACTCCACAACCCTCAGGGCAAGGGTTTTAAGTTATGCCCCGGGGGCATATAAGGTTTTTATAGAAGGCGTTGTCGTAGAAACTTCAAGAAAGGCTCATTCGATAGAAAATTCAAAGGGATAGTGCCCTTTTTAATAGTCAAAAGTGATTGGAGGGCAACTAGCCTCCCCCACTCATCCTTCCCTCAAACACATCCATTCAAAATTTTGAGATATCCATTTTCTTCAGCATAGTTGATTTCCAAGTGTAAAATATGTTTTTGAGGAAGACAATCCCCCTAAACCCTCAGGGCAAGGGTTTTAAGTTATGCCCCGGGGGCATATAAGGTTTTTTACAGAAAGCGTTGTCGTAGAAACTTCAAAAAATGCTAATTCGATTAGAAATTCAAAGGGCTAGTGCCCTGTTTAATAGTCGAAAGTGATTGCAGGGCAACTAGCCCCACCCCCACGCCCCTGATTCTCCAAAACACATCAAATCAAAATTTTAAGATAGCGATTTTGTTCAGCGTAGTCGATTTCCCGATAGAAAATATGTTTTTGAGGAGGACACTCCCCCACAACCCTCAGGGCAAGGGTTTCAAGTTATGCCCTGGGGGCATATAAGGTTTGTATAGAAGGTGTTGTCATAGAAACTTAAAAAATGCTCATTCGATTGGAAATTCAAAGGGCTAGTGCCCTTTTTAATAGTCGAAAGTGATTGCAGGGCCACTAGCCCCCCCCCCCCCTCCACCCATCATTCCCCCAAACACATCGAATCAAAATTTTTAGATACCCATTTTGTTCAGCGTAGTTGATTTTCACATAGAAAATTTTTTTTTGAGGAGGACACTCCCCCACAACCCTTAAGGCGAGGGTTTTAAGTTATACCAAGGGGGCATATAAGGTTTTTATAGAAGGCAGTGTCGAAAAAACTTCAAAAGAGGCTTATTCGATTGGAAATTTAAAGGGTCAGTGCCCTTTTTAATAGCCGAAAGTGATTTGAGGGCAACTAACCCACTTTTCCCCAAACACATCCAATCAAAATTTTGAGACAGCCATTTTTTTAAATGTAGTTTTAAGTTCTGGAAATTAGGTCTTTGAGGATGACAACTCCCCCACAGCCCTCAGGGAAGGGGGTTGTAATTTAAGGATTCTCCGAATCCTGCATATTATTTCTTATGGAAGGGATGATCGTATAAACTTTAGAGAGGGCTCATTTGATTGGAAATTGAAAGTTGTTGAGCATATTCCACGGCTGGGAAATTTCTGCTGTGTGGAATTTAACGCGGGGAAATTATCAGCAGGAAAAGACAATGTTCTTGGAGGGGGGAGGAATTTCCCAGGGGGTGATTTATCCAAATATGAATTATTCAGGGAGGGGATGACTAAACCCATTCAATAATATTCCAAATTTCACATCTGAAAGTAACCGGAATAAAGAATCAACGGAAATGTCAGAGATAGCACTTCAGGTTCCTTTAGACGATTATTTTCGTGTCTTTTGAAAAAAGACATTTTCAAAAGACAGACTGTTTTTATTTGTATTACTTTCTCTGTGGCTGCTCAATTATGCATGTGAGGGGGGAGACTTCTCCCCACCACTGTTTACGCTAAGGTTTCAATATTTATCTCAAGGCTTAAAAATAAACGCAATGCGATAAAAGTATAACTCAAAATAACATATATAGAATAGTATATGCATATAACACGGAACAATTAATCAAAATTGCCTATTATGAGTTGAAGCTCACCCAAATTATGGGCCAGGGGGCTCACCATTCCACAATCTATATAAGCAATCCTGCAATAACTAAAAATATAAAGTATTGTCGAGTATTTTAACGTCTTCTACAACTCAAACGGTCCAACATTCTACAGCCCCAAGAGTCTCTTTAATCTCCTAAATCGAGAATGGAGGAGATAAGTGAAGTTCCGCCCCGTGTTGGATGATTCTCCAACCTCACCCTCCCCTTCTCCTACTGTCTACGCTAAAGTTTTCTTCTTTATCACAACTACGCTGCTGCCACTCCAAAGACTTTAATAAGGTAAAGTTTTGTATGGGATGAGCACATAGTAAATCTATTATAAAATACTTAAAATTGCAGCCATACTTAAAATAAGGTTAAAATAAATACTTTGCAATAAATGCTAAATTATTGTGGCACAAAAAAATCCAAAAAATGGTCTAATCAAAACGATGCTATTCTTTCTGCATCAACAAATGGAATAATCGAGCTACTGTTTTTAGAAGCTATTATTTCGATCCATTCAATGATGCGTGAAAAAAATCACGTTTGATTTTGCAGAGGCATGTAATTAAGCTGTCTATAGCAAAGGCCATAAGGCTTCAATATTTATTATAATTAATTAAAAAAAACCTTATATAAAAATAAGTTTTCTAAGAATGGTAAAGAGCCATTTTGAACTCGGGACCAGCATAAACTAATTCCTACTATAGTTAAAACTCAAAAAGACCAGAAATTATTGTTAAAGAATAAAGAAAAACTCCGAACGAAGAGAAATTAAAATTAACTATCTTACAAACATAAAGATAACCGGTGCAAACATAAACAAATGAATAAATCTTATATAGTTTCAATATTTTTTATTATCCCCAGAGCTACTTTTTATTCAAGGGTTAAAAATACCATTTTCTTAAAAATAGTTGAAAGGTTAAGTAACAAAACTCTGGCGTCGACAAAACCCCCCAGGGCCCAGGGACAGGAAGGTATTCTCGTATAAACTTCAGAGATTGCTCATTTGATTGGAAATTGGGAGTTCTAGTTCAGCTCTTAAGAGTCAAAATTGATCGAAGGGCAAAAAACCCCTCCCTTGTCCCCACCCCTCCCTTTGAACTAATTCTGATTATACCTGAAGGCCCAATAAGAGTTAGAATGTTTTGGTATAAACACACGCCTATTAGGCATCTGCTCGCCTCCCTAAAAAGGAAAGAAACGAAGAGTGTAAGATCGCGGCGGGTCCAAAATATCGTCGAGGGGGGAGCTTCCCCCCTAACGTAATCTAAAGTAATGTAATTCACTCAGTTAATGCAAGATTGTGTTAATTAAACTTGTTGTTTTTTCAATCCATTCATTGTTGTCAATCGCTGTCCACAAGTTATGCAAGCTGTCTATTGTTCATATATAAGGTTTTTATCAAATAGGTAATCATATAGACTTTGAAAAAAACCTCATTCTATTTCAATTGAAATTTCTAGATCCGTTTTTTAAAGTCAAGAAGAATCGGACAGCAAGCAACCCTCCCCCCCCCCACGCCATAAAAACTTGAAACTTTTTGCAATCAAAAATGAACAAAAATTAATTAAAAAACTTTCCGAAAAATTAATTTTTCAAAGAAAAGTAAAGGCCATTTTAAACCTAAGCTCAGGAGATACAAATACCCGTTATAATTCAAACTCAAAACGATCAGAAATTACTACTAAAGAATAAATGAAACCCAAAACGAACAAAAATTAAATAAGCAATCATAGCAAAAAAACATACAACAAGTAATAATATAAATGAATAAATAGATCTTAAAGCGAGTAATACTTAGATTGAACATGAAAACCAAGCTTAAAACGAAAAAAATAGTTTGCTATTAAAGTATAAATGAAACTTAAAACGAACAGAAATTAAATAAACAATCAATTGGAACAAACATACAATTTATGTTAATGTAAAGGAATAAATAAATCTTAAAAGGAGTGAAACTTAAATTGAGTATGCAAATCAAGTTTCAATCGAATAAAAATAACTATAAACAAGAGTTTGGGTATCGCCTCACTGCTGAAGCCTAAAACCTACTGCGTCATTGTCGCTTTAATGAAAACGAATTATATTACAAATGTTTTCTTTTGTACTTAATATTGAAGATAAATATTAATATTACAGTAAAATTTTGAACCGATGAGCTTTCAGCAATTAATATCATTATACATAAAATATTAAGTTTAATTTATTAGTTCTTTCCAAGATTGGTCAAGACGAATATAGTTTAACTACAAACAAAATTTGGATCCTACCCCCTTCTTTAACTGTAAAAACCTAAAGCCTTCTGCGTCATTGACGCTTCACTGAAAACAAATTACTCGTATATTACAAATTTATTCTTTTCCTGTTCTTACAGCATTGAAAATGAAAAAAAAATTACAATGAAAAAAAAATCTTGAACTGATGAATCTTTCAACAATTGATATTATTATACATCTAATATTCAATTTGATTTTGTTTATACTTTCCAAGACTGTTCAAGACTCATATAGTTTTCAGTAAGGCGCCAATGACACAGTAGGTTTTAGGCTTTGCAGTGAGGCGATACCCAAAATCTTGTTTATAGTTATTTTTATTCGATTCAAGCTTGATTTGCATATAAATTTAAGTTTCACTTCTTTTAAGATTTATTAATTCATTGACATTAACATAAATTGTATGTTTGTTCGCATTGATTTTTTATTTAATTTCTGTTCGTTTTAAGTTTGGTTTTCATGTTCAATCTAAGCATTACTCGCTTTAAGACCTATTTATTCATTTATATTATTACTTGTTGTATGTTTTTGTTATGATTGTTTATTTAATTTCTGTTCGTTTTGGGTTTCATTAATTCTTTAATAGTAATTTCTGGTCTTTTTTATTTTGAATTTGAACAGGTATTTGTATCTCCTGAGCTTATGTTTAAAATGAGCTTTACTTTTCTTTGAAAAACTTATTTCTCGGAAAGTTTTTTTAATTATTAACTGTAAATGCTAAGTATTTCCAAACAGTAGATGATGTTGACACTTTTTAGTCGACGCTGGTGCTGCTTTTCATTTTTATAAGTTATTCATACGTTTTGGTTTGTCTGATAGAAGATATTTAAATTAGGCGAAACTTAAACTTAAATTAAATATTTTTATTCCTGAAAAAATTTAAAATTAACCGAAACAACGATACCTAACACCTAATATAGGCAGATAGAGTCATTTAGCAAATCAGGCTTACGAACAAAAAATTACCACAAACAAAGAGAGAGGAGAACTACCGTCTCATTGGCTCTGATCGTCCTTGGTTTGAAACAATAGACACAGCAAACCACCACTTCAGTTTTTTGGCCAAGACAAATTAGCTTTGTATCAGAAAATTTTCCCTAGACTTTTAAGTCCCGCTTTTAGGCCAAACCTTATGTTTTGCATTGAATTATGGCAGAGAACAAATTTTTCTCACACGATTGTCACGTGGCACAGTGTCACTTGTCAAATAGTTTGTCGTAATGAACTGTAGGTAAAGAGTGACCCGGCTCATTATTAACCAAAATTCTAAAAATCGGAATTTTGATACTAATAGATACATCAATAGAATTATATTTTCATGCTGAATTCAAATATATAAGTTTATTTAAGTTTAGTCTTACCAATCAAAAGTTATGCGCCTGAGAAAATTTTGCTTATTTTTGAAACAAGGGAAAAACAGCCCTTAAAAGTCATAGAACTTTAATTAAAATCACACAATCAGATTAAGCGTATCAGAGAACCTTATTATAGAAGTTTCAATCTCCTATCTGCAAAAATGTGGAATTTTGTATTTTTTTCCAGAAGAAAGATCACGGATGCGTGTTTATTTGTTTGTTTTTATTTGTTTTTCCTCTAAGGGTGATCGTATCGATCCAGTAGCCCTAGAATATCGTAAAAGGGCTCTTCTGAATGGAAATTAAAAGTTCCAGTGCTCTTCTTGAGTGATAAAACAAATTGGAGGGCAACTTGACCCCCCCCTACAATCATTTTCCCCCGAAGTCATCCAATCAAAATTTTGAGATAAGCATTTTGTTCAGCATAGTCGAAAATTTAGAAAATATGTCTTTGAGGATGACTTAGTCCCCCACAACTCCTAGGGGAAAGGACTGCAAGTTATGAACTTTGCCCATAGTTTACATATAGTATAGTATTGGTTAATGGGAAGTATACAGACGTTTCAGGAGGGATTTTTTTAATTGTGGATGGGGGAGGGTCGGAGGAGGGGGTAAGTGGGAGGATATTTTCATGGAGGATGCTTTCTTGGGGGAAAGGACATTTCTATGAATGGGCGCCAGATTTCCCACCATTATTTAAAAAAACGATCAGAAATTAAATGAAAAACAAGTTTTTCAACTGAAAGTAAGGAGCAACATTAGAGCTTAAAACAAGCAGAAATTATTACGTATATGAGGGGGTTCGTCCCCTAGTCAATATCTCGCCCTTTACGCTAAATTGTTTTAGTACTTTAAAAAAAGCTAGCCTTTTTCAAAAGAGGTCATTTTTAAAGAATTGGAATAAAATTCGAACTTTAGCGTAAAGAGCAAGGTATTGACTAGGGATAAAATCCCTAATATACGTAATAAAAACATACAAATATAGAAGTTCGCTACATAAGTTAATTCTTAAGTTACGTTAGAACAAAATTTTGAGAAAGCAATTTAGCCAAAACAAGTAAAATTAATATAAAAATTTCATTCTAATTATTTATGTACGGTGAGCCAAAATCAAACCTGTATTAATTCAAAAACGTTCCGAAATTAAATTAAAAACAAGTTTTTTAACTGAAAGTAAGGAGCACCATTGAAACTCAATCACTAGCTCCACTTTTTCCTGTCTTGACCTGTTTCATGAATGGTATATATAAGGCCTTATCAAAATCCAAGATTATACAACAAATTAATCTACTAAAAGTCGAAGGTTCGTACAAGGAACCAAAAGATTATTTAGAAAAAGCATCAAGAAGACTCGATTGGAATAGTCAAGGTGTCATACATGGTGATAGCAATCCGGGTTGCAGCGGTAGCTAGCAACCTAGTAAGAGACGATCACGTCCAATGTTAAGAAATATAAAAACCCTTAACTCCTAGAAAAATAGTTAGATCAAAACAAAAAGTATACCATTAGAACCGCCTTGTCCGAAACCCCTATAAAGGAAACTTACCACCCTTTGGCTTGAATAACAAACAAAATATATTGGCTTGAAAATCAAGAAAATTGACTTTAACCAAGTTATTCTGCACAAACGGGATATTTTTTACTTTCTTTTGTTTCCAGAGATAGCTTGGCACTGGAACATCGTAGAGTTGTTCAATGGCTCATTTTAAAGGAAATCTCTAGATCTAGCGCCTTTTGAACTTAAATTTTTTTATTAATTATTTTTCACGAAAAACTTAATTTTGTATATACAATATTGATCAATGACGTCATAGTCGTTGGATGTAGTACATAAAGGCTCGATAATCGAATTTAAGCTGAAACTAAGTAAAGGACAATTATGCCTCCATATATTCACAGTGATGTATAAGATTTCCCATTACATCTGTAAACTGTTCCACAGTTGCCGGTCCATACCTTGGAAGCTTTTCACTAAACATGCAACATTTCTTTTGGATATTACTATGAAGTTTTGCGAAAGCATCTCTAGCTGACTTATAAAACAAAATCTATTCTTTCAGAGATAATTTTAATCTTTAATTTTGAATATTTTTCGTAATCCCGGTAAAACATTCGTAAAATTTTTCTCAGTTTACAAAGATCAGCCTGTGCGTTCTTTGCAGCTTGTGTAAACTGCAAAAATATCCATGGTATCCGAGCAATAGTTTGAATATTTCAACACAAGCTGGAAAAATACCTTAAAATGTTAAAATTAGTTTTATTTTTGGTTAGGTTCTAATTACCCGATGTGGGATTGACTATGTATTTTCAGACCAAAAAATTACATTTTTTAATATATATTTTATTTTTCAGTTTAAAATCACTAAAGTTATTATGTAAACTGCAAAAATATTTATGATATCTGAGCAATAATTTTAATCTTTTCATTGAAACTAGCAAAATACCTGAAAATTTAAAAATTAGTTTTATTTTTTTGTTAGGTTATGGATACCTGATACGAGTTATAAGAAGTGTTAATTAGATGAAAATATTATTTCTTGTTTTGTAATAAGATGCCTTCTAAGCGAGTTATTATACGTAATTTAAAAAAAAAAGTACTATACAAAAACAGAGACAACATCTTGGAAAGAAAAAAGCAAAGGTATTCAACTGACAAAGCGTATCGAGGAGTAATAATTGAGAGAGCAAAACAAAACAGCAAGATGTGTTATCACAATGATGAAGATTATAGACATGCGAAAATTGAGACAGCCAAACAAAAGAGTAAGGAACGGTATGATAATGATGAAGATTACCGAAACAAACATAAGAAAAAGTTGCTACCAGAATAATGGGTAGATACTGGGGTGACAAAACCTATAATGAAAAAATTAAATTCTCTGCGAGGTTGTACCGAAGAACGCATAAGGACAAAGGGAAAAATTACATTCAAAAATACAAGAAGATGGCAAAAATGCAGGCTGATCTTTGTAAATTGAGAAACATTTTACGCATGTTTTATCGGGATCACGAAAAGTATTCAAAATTACAGATTAAAATTCTCTTTGAAAGAGCGGATGCTGTTGAAATGTCGGCTAGAAATTCTTTGGCAAAGCTTCATAGTAATATCCAAAAGAAATGTTGTCAGTTTAACGAAAAGCTTCCAAGGTATGGATTGGCAACTGCGAAACAGTTTATAGATGCAATGGAAAATGTTCGACAACACAGTGAATATACGGAGGCGTACTTTGAAAATTCGTATATTAATTTTGGAAGGAGTAATTGCAGTTTATGTAGCAGCAATAAAAATATATATACAAGCATACCTATCAACAGCGAAGGAAAAGCAATGTTTTTCAATTATGGCGAAAACGAGCCTGTTAGGGTTATTAGTAAATGTGTTTGTAAGACTAATGATTTAGAACAAATTCCTGGAACACCGACTCAAAAAAAGCATTTCTAACTGTGTTTTAAACAGTTCGTTTAGTTCTACTGAATATTTGGCAAAAAATTCTCTGTGTAGTAGAACAAACTGTCCTGAAAAGTACGAGACAACTATTGAAAAATGCTCTAAAACTAGATCTGACAAGGAAATTATGATGGCTGAAGTCACCTATAACAATCTGAGTAAACATTCAAAACCAAAAATTGGGCAGCAGGTTACTTGGCAATGTCACCCTGATATCTGCAATCTCTATCCGACGGATATTGAATTATGTCAAATTCTTTTTGATATCCTTGAAAATAATATAGCATTAAAATTTTCAACTGACAAAGTGGTTATTTTCTACCTTGGCGGCTTGAATTATTGTGAAATCAATTACAGGGACACAAGAAAGCATGGGCATTCGTTATACTCTAGCCCAAATGAGGGATGTCAGAGCTATTTGCGTTCTCTAAGGGCACTAGCTCCACATTTTCCTGTCTTGAACTGTTTCATTAATAGCGTATATAAGGCAGTATCAAAATGTAAGATTATACAACATATTAATCTACTAAAAGTCGAGGGCTCGTACAAGGAACTAAGTCATTACATAGAAGAAGTGTCAAGTAGACTCTGTCGTAATAATAGTCAAGACTTCATTTACGGTGATAGCAATATTAGAGTTTCTGTGGATGAAAATACAATAATAAAATTATTTGGTGAGAGCCTTGATAAGGTAGCTAACATCAGGGATGTATACGGTACCCCACAATGCATTGTGACAGTTGTGAGCAGATAAAGACAAAATACCAATTGAAGAGTCTAAGATCCCTTTCAAATAAGAAAGGTTTTGATGTAATGATGGCCACGATTTTAGAACACCTACAACAGGATATACCAAAAGATGACAGAGAACAACTAATTCAATGTACAGGTTGGAAAGAGGATGTCATATATTCATTCTTTGTCTGTGACTACTGTGCTGGGAAAATGTTGAAAAGTCAGGAGAATGTCCGATCAGTATTAAATAACCTTCATATAGACTGTACACCGGAATGTATAAAGTGTTTAAATAATTTTGAAATGGCAATGATTTGATTTGTAATGCCTTGTCTTACGATCGTCAGATTAGGGCAAGTAACTGCATTGAAGAGACCTAGAACAGAACTTGTTGACGCTCTTAAGGGGAGAATAGTATATCTACCTGTTGATGTGCAAGCAAATGCAGATATTCAGCCTGAAAAACTTTTTAACATTGATAGTTTTGTAGTCATTGTCAATGGTCAGCCTACTTACAACAAGAATGTTTGGACTGCACTAATAGATCTGAGAAAAGTCCATGAAGCACTGTTGTGGTTAAGAGAGAACAACAGTCTCTATAAAACAATACATGCATACACCCTAGAAGATTTAAATGAAATACTTGAAGCACGTCTTGCTGAAAAAGCGGTTGGTGTTGATAATTTACATGAAATACCGGAAGCTGCAATCCTTAAGAAACTGACAGAAAGCGCAAAATGTACATTGGTTGAACATTTTTCTGTCCAGCCTCTCAATTCAGCGGTTCCAAAAGACTTTAATGAAGATTTTAAGCAGATGAAAGATCTTGGTACTGACCAATTTCAAATCAAGAAACTACAAAGTGAGAGCGAAGACTTATTTCAGGAAGAACTTGATCTAAAAGTTTTTCCAAATCTTTTCCCGAAAGGCAAATATGGCTTGCGTGACAAGGCAAGACCATTTCGGATTAGGAATGCAGAATATTTAAAATCAAGGCCTCTTAGCAGACATACTAAGTTTCGTCTTGACAAACAGTTTCTTTTTCACAGCTTCCAATTGCAAGAATTCTCTTACATGTGTAATAGCGTCTGTCCTTTGTTGCGGACTGTGAAACCAAATCAAAATGCTCGTCAATTTATAGACAGGCTTCATTCCCGTGATGGAGAGATGAAAGTGACTTTGTTTTTTGTTCAATCAAAAATCAGATGATCTCAACAGTATTTTCAATATCTTTCCTATAAATTAAAGTCAATGATTGAGCAATTGGGTCCACCGACTTTGTTTCTGACAGTTTCATGCGCTGAGTGGTACTCTCCTGAATTTATTGACTATTTACGGAGTGTCCATAAGAACTTACCTGGTGTAGCAAAAATGACCCCAGCAGAGTTGACGTGTCTAGATCCAATTGCAGTTTCCATGCACTTTGACAAAAAATGTACACCTATATTTAATGAGCTAATTTGTTCAAAGACAAATCCTTTCTTTGGTAAAATTAAGCATCATTTCTGGCGCATCGAGTATCAGAAACGAGGTGCGCCTCATTTACACTGCGTGTTGTGGATTCAAGATGCTCCTATTCTTGGGAAATCAACACCGTCTGAAGTGATTCAGTATATCGATTGTATTATAACTTGTGAAATGCCAAATAGATTGACAAGTCCAACCCTTCTCAAACTAGTCAAAGATCATCAAGTGCACCGCTGTAATAAATACTGTCAAAGAAAGTATAAGAGAAAAAGAGGAAGATGGGTTACGTATTGTAAGTTTGGCTTTTTTCGTCCTACAAAGGAACGAACAGAATTATATGACGTCCTTGACTGCTTGCCTCATGGTACAAACCGTAAAAAGCCAAGAAAAAGGATATATCATCTGCTTCGAAGAGATGACGAGCGTTATATAAATGACTATTCTCCTGCGCTACTTATTGCTTATCAAGCAAACATTGATGTTCAATATATTGGCCATTTGGGCTCTAAATTACCGTATTACATTACCGATTACATGACAAAAGCAGAGAGTGTTGAAATAGAAGCAATGTGGGAGGAAGTAAATTATGCATGCAAAAGTCTTGGTCAACGAACTATGTCCTACTTGTTAAAGTCCATAAAAACCCGTCAAGTTGGAGCAGTTGAAGCTGCTGATAGGCTTCTTGGTACTAAATTGTATAGTATTTCTAGGCAATTTAGATATATTGACCTTGCGAAAAAGAGCGAGGTGAAGAGGACAATGAGAAGGTATGAAGAGCTTGAAAAGCTTGCTAAAAACTATCCACAGAGTAGTGATTTGTACATTGCCCACTGGGTTATTGATATCTACCCTAAAAGACCGGAACATATGGAAAATATCAGTCTTTTTCAGTTATTGTCTTGGTATGAACGGGAGCGTAATGGTACTGATGATAATATGATGTTAACTGACGGGTCCTTCTACCTCAGAAAAAGACTTTTTAAACCGTATATCATACAGCACAGAAAGGTAAACCCATTTGAAACTGACGAGAAGAAAAATGCTTACTATGGAGATCTTTTGAAATTGTTTAAACCTAGGAGAAATGAAAATGAAATAGTAGTCAGTGGAAATAGCAACTACAAAACCTACTGTGTTGAAAGTGTAAACTATCCCGACATGGTAGCTTACCACGAAAAATTTGTTGTTAAGAGGAAAAGTGATATAGAATTTGAAGAAAGGGTCCGAGAACGTGCAAAAGAAATTCAGAAGGCAGAAAATATTTATGAAAACATTGAAGATGACCCAGAAAATGCAATTCAGGGAGGAGTCATTGACAGAGCAGCAGATGCTATGGAGGATTTGTTAGACGCAAAAAAACAGATTTTAAATGGTGACACCGAAGACAGATTGAAAAATGATTATGAGTCACTCAATATTGATCAAAAGAGAGTTGTTGACAAAATTTTAGACTCAGTTACCAAGCGCAATGGTGCAACATCTTTGAAGTTGATTGTATCTGGATGTGGGGGTACTGGAAAATCTAGGGTTATCAGTGTCGTGAGAAGACTACTTTGCAACAAGCTCAAGAATGAAGATTGTCCCGTTGTAGTTATGGCACCTACTGGTATTGCTGCACATAGCATAAATGGTTTAACAATACATAGTTGTTAAGTTTAGCTATTGATAAGGAAAACACCACAAAACACACACCTCTCTCCACTGAAAAACTTCTTACTTTGAGAAAGACACTTAAGGAGACAAGACTTTTTATTATTGATGAAATTAGTATGGTTTCATCTCTTCTTTTAACCTACATTAATTTAAGACTATCAGAAATATTGGCAGTTGATTTGCCAATGGGCAATACTAAATACGTGTTTCTGTGAGATTTTCTTGAATTAAGACCAGTAAGTGGTAATCCTCCTTATATACCTCTCACATAACTAGAAGTAAAAAACAGAATCGGGTCAGTTGGTATGTTCAACCTCTTGCATCTTTTTTAGTCTGAGGAACTTAGCATACATGTGAGACAGAAGATTGAAAGAGTTATGCTAATAAATTTTCTGAAATTAGACAGGGGTTGTTCACTGGGGAAAATTTGAACAGTCTTTACAAGAGAAAAATTGGGAACTCCTACAATGCTTCAAATGACGAAGTAATAGATCTTTACTCAAAATTGTATGAAGAGGGAAACAGATCTGTCATTCTTATGCCCATCAATGGGCATAAGAATGACAGATGGTAGTTAAATTGTATGGTAGTTAACGATTTACTTCTTACAAAAAGCTGCTCAGACTACGTTAAACTCTCTGCAGCTGATCGACTCTCTTCAGTTGTTGACGACAAACGAATCGAACAGAAAGCAGCAAACACTGTTTTAAACTTTTGCAACGATAGAAAAAGAACAGCCGGTTCTTTCATGAGCTTGTTACTTGCAGTAGGTGCACGTGTAATGCTTCAAAGAAATATTTGGGTTGCTAAGGGGCTAGTAAATGGAGCAATGGGAACAGTAACAAGCTTCAAGTTGCTACCAAACGAAGAAATAATTGGAGTTCTTGTAAAATTTGATGGACTGGAACTTCCGGTTGAAATTGGCAGAGAAACCGTGCGCTTTGAAGTCTTGAAGCAAGTCTTTTTTACGCGAAGACAGTTTCCTCTTCAACTGGCCTTTGCCATTACAATACACAAGTCCCAAGGACTAAGTTTACAGTGTGCAATTGTTGACGCAGGTAATCGTTGCTTCGGTCTAGGTATGTTGTACGTTGCTCTTTCCCGTGTGACCACTAGTGCAGGTTTACATCTAGTAGAATTTGATAAAACAAAGATTTATTGCAATGTTCATGCTTTAACTGAGTACAACCGTTTGAGACAAATTTATAGAACAGATCTTCCATTGTTTGAGTTCCCAGAAAGGCAACTCAGAGGTACACCAGATGAAGTATGTATAACAAATGAAGTAAACTCTAAAGGACAACAGACTCAAGGAAAAAAAATTTCCATTGTTGGAGGTCCCAGAAAAAGAATGAGAAGTTGAAGAATGAGAGGTTCTTCAGTTGAAGAACCCTTATTAATAGAAATTTATCCCAAAAATAAGATAAGGATAACTAGTGTCGGACCGGTGGTGTCAACAAAAGAGAAAAAATTAAATATTAATGTGAAACTTGATCACAATGATATATTTCGTGTCATTCCACCGACCCAAGATTGTCAAGAACAACACAAAAATGTTATTATTGCAAATGCACCAGCAAGTGCATATGTTGATCATAATAGGAATAGAAAGTTATCAAGAATTATATATGCTGACTGGAATCAAGCAGAAGCCTATATATTTCCATCTGGATACGCAGGAAGCCAATGCTTTGCCATGGTACTCGCAAATATTGTCCGATCTGCTATTATACCTCCAAGGCAATGGAATAAAAATATTCTGAACAGAAACATGATTAAAGGGGATACTATTTATGCTCTCATACGTGAAAATTATAATAATAGAAATCCAAGAGCTTTTCCGATTCCTCCTAGTGGCTATTTGGTATTGAAAAATTTAGATGTCATCAAGGACGATTTTCTAATGTATGACGCAGTATTTTCCCTAAATTATGACGATAATTGGTTGTGCGGCGGAAGCTTATTGGATTCTATAAATAATGGAGAATTAGGAATTAAATTATTGGCTGCTTTAAAAAAATTATTTAGAGAACATAATGCTGGAATAAAAGTTGCATACTCTAAATCACTGGGTCTTATGCATTATGATAAAAAATACTATTTTACAGATTCTCACTCATGCGGACCCAGAGGAGCACCATTGCAAAATGATAATGGAAAAGCATGTGTCATAGAATGCGACACGATTGAAGAATTATATCGCATTACTCGAAGAGTCTTCAAAGCCAAAAATGAAAAATTTACTATTCATTATATTGATGTTACAGTAAGTACATTAAAAGAAGATCACTGAAATAACAAATTTACAGTAAATTTCGTATTCCCGTTACAATAAAGAACGACACCTAGCTCGTATTAACTGAAACATAAACAGGGATTACGTAATTTCCATCAGTATCAGGGCTGTAGAGATGGCTGAAACATAGTCCGGGTTGCAGCGGTAGCTAGCAACCTAGTAAGATACATTGAAATTAGTTAGCTACTTGATGTTTTAAGATTCGTCTCTTACTATTTCAAAGAAGAAAAAGCCGAGGGCTTTTTCCTGTTTGTAATATGGTTATAATAAAGAATGAGCATTATAATAAAAAACAAATATTTTACCGATTATCTACTAATAACCATATATGACCTAATAAGTTACATGACGTAATATCTAAAACCTATTGCGTACTAATAACCATATATGACTTAATGAGCGACGTGTTACATAAAGGATTTTTACATAAAGGATCGACATAGTTTATCATAAAATATGTCAGTCAAGAGCATCTCATGTAGCAGTTATTAATAGAAGTCTTGTTTAGACTTTAAAAAGACATATGTATAATAATTGCCTTCGGCAGGATAACCTTTTAAGAGCGACTCTTCTCAGTAAACTGAACAAACAAGTCACTTAAACTGAACAAAAAACTAAACTCTTTTTAAAATTTGTATGTAATTATCCAGTTGGAACAGAAAAAATTAAATTATTGGTTAGACACCAGAAATATTTTTGCAGTTTACATAATAACCTTAGAGATTCTGAACTCCTAACTAAAATCAAATATATTTATTCTGAGATTTTTTATTTTGTTATGAAAATATAACGCAACGTTTCAGAGATGCCCACTTTAGAAGTGATGTCAGAAACAGTTTGGTTCCAAAAAACAATAATAACTTTGAACTGACGAATAAAATGAAATAATTTTATTTAAAATTTTCATCTGGGTTAAAACGGTAGCACTAGTAGGAAAGCCCAAAATAATAAAAGTTTGCAATTGCTGCTAATGACGAATCGATATTTTGACAAGAGATTACAGCAACTCAATAACCTTAAAAAAGAAAACCAAATCCGGGTTGCAGCGGTAGCTAGCAATCTAATTAGAAGTCATCTCACATTATGATTATGTATGAAAAATTGATTACCAATAACTATCATTTAACAATGGGAGTGTGCAGAAAGTGTGCTTAAATTTCATTGGTGTACGTCTTTTGCATATTTTCGTAAGCCAATCACTTTACTTCTTAAGTGGATGCCAGAAAGGAAAGCTAATAGCCCAGCCTTTTTAAAACCTGATTGGATCCTCTTTGAAATTTTAGGCCAATAAAAAGAAAGAAGTTTTTCTCAAGTATTCTCCCCATTGCTTTGTGGTTTCTCTTTTTTGTATCTTAAACTATATTGTTGAAGCTAATCTCTAAGAAAAGAAAAGATCCTTTCGGTTTACTCAATAAACTGCTCTGAAAGTTAGTTTTGAAGACAGATTGCCGAGGTCCTTACCGAAATATGGCCTTTGTTTCGTTTTTCTCTTTCATTGGCTGAAAATTACTTTCGTCTTCAACATTACATACAAGATCGATATATTTATCTGGAATTAAACCTTAAAACATTTCTATATAATCATTTTTATAATAAAGAACGAAATCTACCATATATCCGGGTTGCAGCGTTAGCTAGCAACCTAGTAAGAGACGATCACGTCCAATGTTAAGAAATATAAAAACCCATAGTTCCTAAAAAAGGAGTCAGATCAAATTCAAAAGTACACCATTAGAACCGCCTTGTCCGAAACCCATCTATAGGAAACTTTCAGTCCCTTGGCTTGAACAGGAAGGGAAATATATTGGCTTGAAAATCAAGGAAAGTGGCAGCTACTACAACATTCTGCCTAAACGGGATATTCTTTTTTCTTTTTTTGTATCCAGAGATAGCTTGGCACTGGAACATCGTAGAGGGTTGTTCAATTGCTCATTTTAAAGGAAATTAATTGGGTTAAAAGTCTATAGTAACTAAAATAAATTATTTCTAAAAGAGAATAAATTTTTCCGCCAGAAACTGCATATTTGATGTTTTTTCACACTGTAGTCTTTCAAACATAATCGTATACCAGCGGTAAGACTTGAACCCACGCCTCCGAAGAGACTGGTGGCTAACACCAGTGCCTTGGACCACTCGGTCAGGCTGCCTCTCATAAATAAATATATATGTGAATTTGGGTTGCAGCAGCAGCTAGCAACTATTAAGAGACGATCAGTCCAATGCTAAGAAATATAAAAACCCAAAACTCCTAAAAATAGAGTCAGATCAAACCAAAAGTACATCATTAGAATTACCTTGTCTGAAACCCAACTAGATAAATAATGAATTTCATCATAGTTTTATATTAGAGCTATGACGTGAATAGAAAAACACGAAATTATCTTGTTGTTTCTGAAGACGTCATGAAATAATACTATTGCGCCATGACGTCATGAAATAAAATCATTACGCCGTGACGTAATAATTAGTATATAAGAAAAGTCAAAACTGTAAATTCTCTCATTCTTGATTAGATAATGGTTAGATCAAAGCAAGCTATACGCAAGTTGAAAAAACAGTACTACACAAACAACAGAGATAGTAACTTGAAAAGAAAAAAGCAAAGGTATTCAACCGACCAGGCGTATCGAAAAGTAATAATTTAGAGAGCAAAAAAAAGGTATTCAACCGACCAGGCGTATCGAGAAGTAATAATTGAGAGAGCAAAACAAAACAGCAAGATGTGTTATCACATTATAGTAAAGAACGAACTCTTGCCCTTAGTTACTTACTATGTCTTGTCAAATTAGCTAATTAATTTCATCTAATTTTGTTTTAAAAATAATAAAAAAACAGAGATAGCATCTTGAAAAGAGAAAAGCAAAGGTATCCGGGTTGCAGCGGTAGCTAGCAACCTAGTAAGAGACGATCACGTCCAATGTTAAGAAATATTTACATTAATCCGGGTTGCAGCGGTAGCTAGCAATCCGGGTTGCAGCGGTAGCTAGCAACCTAGTAAGAGACGATCACCTCCAATGTTAAGAAATATAAAAACCCGTAGCTCCTAAGAAAAGAGTCAGATCAAAACAAAAAGTACACCATTAGAACCGCCTTGTCCAAATCCTCCATAAAGGAAACTTACCGCCCTTTGGCTTGAATAACAAAGAAAATATATTGGCTTGAAAATCAAGAAAATAGACTTTTACCACGTTATTCTCCCCAAACGGGATATTTTTTTCTTTCTTTTCCACAGATAGCTTGGCACTGGAACATCGCAGAGAGTTGTTCAATGGCTCATTTTAAAGGAAATCTCTAGATCTAGCGCTATGTGTACTTAATTTTTTTTTTTAAATTAATTTTTTTTTACGAAAAACTTAATTTTTTATATACAATATTAATCAATGACGTCATAGTCTTTGGATGTAGTTAGTACATAAAGTCTGGATCATCGAATTAAAGCTGAAACTAAGTAAAGAACAATTATGCCTACATATATTCACAGTGATGTATAAAATTTCCCATTACATCTGTAAACTGTTCCACAGTTGTTACACTAAAGAACGATCTCTCTCCCATAGTAACTGATGTGTTACATTAAAAGACGATCATTGGAATAAAAAGTTATTGCATGCATTGGAGTTAGTTAGCTGCTTGATCGTTTGAGGTTCGTCTCTTACTATTTCAAAGAAGAAAAAGCCGTAGGCTTTTTCCTGTTTGTAATATTTTTTACATTAAAAGACGATCACTGAAATAACAAACCATTCCATACATTGGACTTAGTTAGCTACTTGATTGTTTGAGTTTCGTCTCTTACTATTTAAAAGAAATATAATAAGGAACGACCTCTTGCCTATACTAAATTTTATACGCCACTCAATTTTAGTATAGGTTAGTAAATCGACAGATAGCTTGGCACTGGGACATGGAACCACCGGAAAAACCACACCTGGAACCACCATAAATCAGTTAGTATGGGAAAGAGATCGTTCTTTACAGTATTTATTATAACTACAATCTTCATCATTTTAATAACACATCTTGCTGTTTTATTTTGCTCTCTCAATTTTTACTTCTCCACTGCTTTATTTCCTGTTTTCGCTTTTGACGTTGTTTCCAATTGGCTTTTAGAACATAGTTAGCATAAATTTGAGATAAATCATTTGCATCGTTAGAATGTTTGTCCCCTTCTTCTGGCTCAATTTCTGTATACTATTTAGAAGACATTATAACATTATTAGAAAAAAGATCGATATATTCCATCATAAATGGTGTTAGTCAAGAAGATCTCATGTATCAAACAGTTCGTAGTAACAAACTGTATAGTAAGAGTGACTCGTCTCAATAGTAACAGAAACTCTAAAAAACGGTATTTTCGTACCAATAGATACATCGAAAGCAAAGGTATTAAACAGACCAGGCCTATCTAGAAGTAAAAATTGAGAGCCCCAAGGAGCGTTATCACAATTATGAAGACTATCGAAAAGCAGTAATTGACGGAGCCAAACAAAAGACCAAAGAGCGGTATAATTAGCGGTATAAGACGAGCATTAGAAGAACAAACCATTGAATAGATTAGACTTAGTAAGCTGCCTGATTCTTTGAGGTTCGTTTCTTACTACTCCAATAAAAAAAAGCTGTATGCTTTTTTCTGTTTTTAATCTGGGTTGCAGCGGTTAGAAAATATTGGCTAGAAAATCAAGGGAAGTGGTAGCTACTACAATATTCTGCGTGAACAGCATCTTTTCTTTCTTTTTATATTTTTTCTTTTCTATAAAATCAGATGAATTTTAAACGTGGATATTCTTATTTATGAAAACTAAAACCCAACATGATTAAAATATCAAATATTATTGATAAAATCAGATATATTTTAAACGTGGATGTTCTTATTTCTGAAAACTAATACCCAACTTTACTAGAAAAGTCAAATATTATTAATAAAATCAGATGTTTTTAAACATGGATGTTCTTATTTCTGAAAACTAAAATCCAACTTTATTAAAACATTAAATAATATTAATAAAATCAGATATGTTTTAAACTTGGAGATTCTTTTTTCTGAAAACTAAAGCCATATCCATTCTAACTGATGATATGACAGCCCCAAGTGGGAAATGATTGAATAATGTATTTTGAAAATTATTGCTTAATATTGACGTATGCATAAAGTAAAAATTAACAAAGTAATATTTATTCTAAATGATGATATGACAGCCTATAAGGGAAATGATAGAATAATGTCTTTTGAAAAGTATTATTTAGTATTAAGGGATGCATAAAGTCGAAATTAATAAAGTAATATGTATCCTAAGTGATGACATGACAGCCCTAAGAAGGAAATGATAGAACAATGTCTTTTGAAAAGTATTGCTTAGTATTGGGTTATGAATATTGTCGAAATTAATAAAGTAATATCTATTCTGTGTGATTATATGACAGCCCTATGAGGAAAATGATGTCTTCTAAATAGTATTGCTTAGTATTGGGATATGTCTAAAGTCAAAATTAATAAAGTAATGTCTATTCTAAGTGATGATATGACAGCCCTAAGAGGGAAATAACAGAATTATGTCTTTTGAAAAGTATTGCTTAGTATTGAAGGTATGCATTAAGTCAAAATTAATAAACTAATATTTATTCTAAATAATGATATTACAGCCCTGTGAGGGAAATGATAGAATAATGTCATTGGAATAATATTGCTTACTATTGTGGTATGCAAAAATTCGAAATTAATATAGTAATATCTATTCTAAGTGATGATATGACAGCCCTATGAGGGAAATGAAATAATAGTGTCTTTTGAAAAGTATTGCTTTGTATTGAGGTATACATAAATTATATTAAAAAACGAATATTCTACCAATTGTCTACAAGTAACCATATATGACGTATTAAGTGACATGACGCAATATCTAACACCAATTATGTACTGATAACCATAGAAGACGTAATGAGTGACTTGACAAAAAATTGAAGAACTCATTTTTTATTTTATTTTAGATTTCAATTCAGAATTGCTAAAATTATAAACTGCAAAAATATTTATGGTATCTGAGCTATAGTTTTAATCATTTAATTTAAAATAGAGAAATACCTGAAAATTCAAAAACTAGTTTTTTTTTGTTGGGTTTTTGTTACTTGAAACGTGAACTAAACATCGTTTATCCAAGGGAAGGTTTCAAATAAATATGACTAGGTCATTATCAAACTCTATACAAAAATTCTTCGGTTTAAGAATTGAAAAGACAAAAGGAAAGCAAGAAATAAATAAAGAAATAAAAGAAAAGAAAGCCTTCAAACAAGCCACAAGACAAAGAGAATAAGGCGAATTTTGTTTCAGAATCAAACAATAAAATGATTACAGAATCTGAAGCTGGTGACAAAACTTTTAATAATGCCAATGAAATTGACGAAGCATCGGCAACAATCAGAAATAACCACGAATAGGAATAAAGAATCCCAAGCTGATGAAAAGTGTTCCGAAATTGACGACAATACCGACGCTGGACTGGGAGTAAAATTTCAAACAGCCACAGACACGAAAACAGAATCACAAGCAAAAACAGGCACAAAAACAAATACAATTTCACAAGCTGATGAAAAACGGTCCAAAAATGACGAAAACATCGACGCAGGACCGGGAAAAAATTTGGAAACAACCACGAATACAGAAATTGAGCCAGAAGAAGGGGACAATAATTCTAACGATGCAAATGATTTATCTCAAATTTATGCTAACTATGTTCTAAAAGCCAATTGGAAACAACGTCGAAAGCGAAAACAGGAAATAAAGCAGTGGACGAGCACTGTAAAAATGTGGATGACATCAAAAAATAATATGGACAGTAATAATCCAGAATCTACCCAGAATACGATGTCAGAATCACAAGCTGATGACGATTTTTTACAAAATGCCAATGAAATTGACGAGGCATCGGGAAAACAATCAGAAACAACCACGCATAGGAATATAGAATCACCAGGTGATAAAAAACGTTTCGAAATTGACGACAATACCGACGCTGGACTGGGAGTAAAATTAGAAACAGCTACAGACACAAAAGCAGAATCACAAGCAAAAACAGGCACAAAAACAGATATAGAATCACAAGCTAGTTAAAAACGTTCCGAAAATGAGGAAAACATCGACGCAGGATTAGCAGAAAAATTAGAAACAACCACGAATACGGAAATAGAACAACAAGAAGGGGACATGAATTCTAAAAACGGCAAACTAAAACAGAAACTTAAGCAGGTAAGGAGCGCTATAAAAACAGGAACAGTTATGAACTCACTTCCGCTGTGTTAACATTTAATTGGTGTTTTCCCTCTTGGTATTTGCCAGTCGAAATTTTCCGGGTGTAACCTGAACATTTACAAACCGAGCTTGTTCCTGGACTTTACTAAGTGATATTAGTGACCTTGGTTCTTGTTAATTGGATTATATGATTTCTATTATGGTCCTAAGCAGTGTAAGAAATCAGAGGTGAGATTTTTAGTTCCAAATAGCTCCTGTCTGACACAAAGGAGTCCCACCTTTTCTGCCTTAAAAAAGAAACTAAACTAGAACCCCGCCAAACTCCAATTTCTAAATCAACCACAGAGCTAAAGGGGATACAAGCCCTAAACATCCTTCAAGACCCCTGACAAAAAAGAAAAAATGATTCAATTAGATCACCCCCTAAAGAACCCCAACCAGTGAATAGATCACTGCCTGATGATTCCCCACCAATTAAATCACTACCTAGGTCTTTAAATTACCCATATTAATACATTGTGACCATCTAGAAAACGAATTGCCAACCCTTTATTAGAGATCAGTTAGTGGATATTAGAAAGCCTATATTTCTACTAGCTAACTCAATTTTTGAAGTAGTCTTCCTGAGAGAAGGTCTGAAAAGATTTTTAGTTTACCTCTCACAAGGCCGGAGATTCAGTCTTTTCAAGGTCCAAGGAAATAATAGTTGAGGGTTCCAAAATCTTTGCACTTGAAAAGAAGTAGAAAAGTCGTATAAATACGTGATTTATGGGGTTGACACCGGTATACCAACAGAGAACCTTACAGCTGATTTAATTGATTCTTCGGGTCATCCCGTCAAACAACAGCCACAAGACTCAGCTTGAAAAATGAAGGGAATCTTGTACCAAGTTGCTCAGTGCTCTTTTTAAGCAAAAAAAAAAAAAAAAAAAAAAATAGCTGCAAAGAAAAGTTTTTTTGTATGGTATAGCCCTTCGCAATGTGTCCTATAAACCAAAACATCTATAATTCACAATTTCGTCATGCCTATCACAAGAGAGGCGAGATCCTACGAGTTTCTTCTTAACCAAATTGTAGCCTTTCTTTTCTCAACTTCCAGTTTTATTGTATCCACAAGTTATTCATAATTATATCAAGAATGGCAAAGGTTAGCCACATACCTCGCAGTTTCCCATCGTTTCAAGGTTGAGAATGAATCAGTTGAACTGAAGAATATCCTTAAAAAAGGCCATTACTACGCTCCCAGGAGAGGAAATCTTTCAAAAATCTACGGTCCAACTTTTTTCCTACAAAAAAGGCATAGAATATAATTCAAACTTAACATTTTATACGATCCCATCTGTTACCAAGTCTCCCAGAACTTTGGCAGAATCACCAGCACCTGAAACGATGGCAGAAGTCCCAAGTCATAGCAAAATAAAAAAAAGAAAAAGCCGACGAATACAACAACATACAAATTGATGACCCTTCACGAAGTCTCTTCGGGCGAGGATGATATTAAAAGCAAAACCAAAGCGAGAAGATACCCAACAAAAATTCCTGACGACTAATTAATGTGTAACTTCTCATTTTTAAACTAATTTATCCCTTTCTAATAACATTGTTTTTAATTATTCTGATATAGAAAGTAACCAGTACACCAGCCCTATAAGCAGCCCCAATGGTGTCTTAGCTCATGCTAATTGTAATTACCTTGATATTCTCGTTTTTGCTACAGATTTAATTGGAAATTTTAATGTATTCGCCTCAAATATGTTACAATTCGTTCCTTATTGTAAATAAATGATTAAAACAGGAAAAAACCTAAGAATTTTTCTTCTTTGAAATAGAAAGAGACGAACTTCAAAACATCAAGTAGTAGATAACTCAAGTAGTAGATATACATCAAGCAGTAAATAAATCGAATGTATACAATGATTTATTATTCCAATGATCGTCTTTTAATGCAAGTTGCTTACAAAATTCCCATTTACAGTAAGGATCCTTTATGTAAAATCTTATTTTAGTCACTATGGACTGGAAGTTTGTTTTTTACTGTAAAACTATTTCCTTGAAACCATGTGTGGCGCACTGGATAGGTTGTTGGAATTATATTCCTAAGGTCATAGGTTCAATTCCTGCCGCAGGCAACTTTTACATAATTTTCAATTTAAAGTCGAAACAAAACTTCTACTAATAAATACTACATGAAATCCTCTTCTTAACTGACACCATTTATGATCGATCTTTTATGTAATTTTTCTACGAAAATCTAGCACAAAAGATACTCACTTTAGAAGTTGGGCCAAAAAAATTGGTTCCAGGAGACAATTGTTATAATTGTCTTCTGGAACCAATTTTGAAATTTATTGAATTGACATTTCCAAGCTGATATTCTAACGCATCTTCTGGAATTTATTTTTTAACCAAGCTGCTTAGTAAAGTCAAAGTTTAGTTAGCTTTCTGTTAGTATAGGCAAGAGTCAACTCATCATTTTAATGACGTCATACAATGACGGGATACCATTACGATCTTATGGTAGAGGTTCCACTGCGCCAGGTAAAGAAAGTAAAGCCTCAAAACCCGTTAAGGCAGGTGGTATTTCTTCTGATGAGCCATAATGAAAGGTTCTACTTGGAAATATTTCGCTTGATTTAAGGTGCTTTTGCTTGTAAATTTACAACGACTTACATTTATTGATGACAACTTTCCATGGATTTGGACATTTCTATTTGGTTGATGGTTCAGTTATACTGTTTGGTCCTAGGTAGTTGGATAGATGAGTATGGTCAAAACCTCGTTCAAGTGCACATTTGTCTCAATTGCTGGATTAGGATGACAGTCCTTTTTTTTTGCCAAGTATTACCTCTAGAACATAAAACACATATAAACCTCTATTTATTTTCTCTGTTACATCAGTTACTATGAGATTGACTTCGGTCCTTACTGTGAAACACTCCTTGATGTTTTTTCTGGCTCCCTCAATTTTAACATCTCGATACGCCTGGTTGAATGTATACATTTGCTTTTCTTTTTTCTTTGCTAGGTGTTACCTATCTCTACAACTCAATTATCGTTCCTTTATGTAATCTTTATAATCATTCCTTTTAATACTTCAGTTACCATGGACTACAGTTCGTTTTTTAATTTAAATGCAACCCAGATAATATACAAGCATCGGTTTCTCAGTTAGTAGAACATATAATTCTGCTATTGATCGTCCTTTAATATAAAATATAGGCTAGAGGTCGCTCTTTATTGTACCTTAATATATTACAAATAAGAAAAAGCCTATGGCTTTATCTTATTTGGAATAGTAAGAGACTCCTCAAACTTTTTATTTCATCGCCTATTTCACTTCCAAATAAGTCTTCTACAGCATCTTTATATACTTATTTAGATATACTTCCAGTTTCTCAACAATTTACTTTTGGAGCAATTATTTTCAAACTTAATTATGACATTAAGAAATTACCGCCATATTACCTCAATCAAAGTTTGTTCTCCCGATCACAAGATTTACATCGTCATAACACGCGACAAAAAAAGAGTATCTACATTGACAAGTATAGTACTGAGAGATCTAAATTCACCCCGTTCGTGTCAATAGCCCGGTGCTGGGATGCTCACAAGGATTTTATTGATAAATTTTCTTCTATCCATTTAATAAAAAGGAATCTTAAATTTCATTTAGTTCAGGATTATTTTTAATTAAGTTTCTTTATAATATGATTAAGTTATTTGTTTGGATTTTTGTTCTATGTGAATGTGGGCCTCTCGGCTATCTTTTAGTATGAATTTATATTTAATAATATTGATCTCTCTTTTTTTATATATATATTTATATTTATATTTGGATCCTGGGCTAGCTGCTACTTTCATATTATTTTTGTATTATTGTATATTTGCTGTCGTATTTATCTTTGCATTGTAGTGTAAATTTTTTTATTGTATCCTTGTCTAGGCCTAGTTTTTCGAGCTTGTCTCCCCATGGGCCTATGTCAATTATATACATGTATATGTTAATAATAAAATGATTGAACTTGAACTTGACTACAACCTTCGATTATGCCAGCATTGATCAATCTTTAATATTAATTATAATCTTATTTTAGTTACTATGGGCTGGAACTTTGTTCTTTACTGTAATTCTATGAACTGTTTGATTAAATAATTAACTGATTGATTTAATACTTAATTTACTATGGGTTACAGTTCGTTCCTTATTGTAATTTTTTACGTCAGGTCCCTCATTACATCATGTATGTTTATTCTTATGGAAAGATAAAGGTGTATAAATATTCCATTCACTTTTTACGTTATATATTATATTATAATACTAGAAAATTTAATCCCTTTGTATCTTTATATAATTTTTTTTTATAATTCTTTTCAACAAAGGTCTTCCTATCACAGTGCAGAGGTTATTGTGTAGGCCATTGAGTCGTCTGTACTCTGGCATACTCTTTACTAAGCGGGTCTTCCAGCGCAGCTCGATCACAGACAGTCTCTTGAGATATCCAGGGTTTATTCTTGCGTCTCTTGCGCCAAATGGTACTGCCAGCAGAATCTATACTATTTTTGAGCAGCAGTATATTATCTTTGAAAGACTCTTATGCTGCTCAGGGTCATCCAGAACTTGGAGGCAACTAAAACGGTTAAAGATATCGAGAGCATACTTCGATTGCATCTCATATGTAGCCAGATTACTCACCTCGAGCTTGGGAGGCCGTCTCTATTGTCGTTGTGCTCTCAAGCGTAGCTTCTGTATGGCGACTACCATCCTATGGACTGTGTTTCCAAACTGGGCCCACCTATAAGTCCGACAATTTGTTATTGTTGAGCGCCAGCGACCCGAGATCATAACATAATCAATAATCTTCTTTGTCTGGCCATCGTTACTATACCAACTGTATATGTGGATATCTCGTCTCTGAAAGAGCGTTTTTGATATGACCAGATTATAAAAATATTGCATAGCTGGAGTAGTCTTTGTCAGTTGTCATTCAGGAAATCCAGAGTCAAAGGACCGAGAAAAATTCTTCACACGACCTCCCTGTCATTTATCGTCAGGTTAAGGTCTCCCAGAGTAGTGATGATATCGTGGGGTGGGATTCTAAAACTGGTAACTGAGAGCTCTGCATAGAACTGATTCTTCACCTTCGCAGGACTCGGATTGGTGGTAGAATAGCATAAAATAATTGTGCGCTTTCCATTCTTGTGCTAGAGCTGAGCCATCAGTATTCAATCTGAAATTTGTTTATAGGAGAGAAGGCATCTCTTGTCTCTCGTGTTCAGCGCAAGGCCTACACCATTTGTCTTGCTTTTTGTGTCACCAGACCAGATCAGGTGATATCCTTCACCAATATCCTCGGAGTCTCTTCGGACAAGGTGGGTTTATGTAAGACCAGCTACGGTTATATTGACGCGTCTTAGCTCATAGGCAAGCATTGATTTAGCTCCAGGAAAGTTTAGTGTCAGCTTGTTCTAGTTGGCAATTCGTATTCCACTTTAGTCAATTAGATTTGTTTGAAATCGGTCCAGGGACATGCTTGGGTCGTGGAAGGTAAAGGGAGGGGTAGGTCATCCGAACCAGTAACATCGCTTTTTGTAGAAGTAAAATTTTCGGGTAAAGGGTTTTAGGCCCAACCGACCCTATGCCTGGGATCTAACAAGAGCTAGGACTTGCCTAGATACTGAGAGTCTCTGGGGCAGAACCAACCCACCTCATCAGGTTGAGGCTGCCCTATAACAAGGAGCGTTTAGTTAGGGGACACCCTATATCTAGAGGCACGTGGTCATCAGACATAATCTGCCTCACTACGGAAGAACTCCATCCGCCTCCAAAGCTATTTGTTTTGGAAAAAAAAGTGCCATCTAGGCAGAATGTGGTAGTAGCAGCCACTTTTCTTGATTTTCAAGCAAACATATTTCCCTTGCTGTTCAAGCCAAGGGATAGAAAGTTTCATATAGGGGTTTGGTCAAAGTGGTTCTAGTGGTGTACTTTTTGTTTTGATCTGATTCCTTTTTAGGAGTTATGAGTTTTTATATATATTAGCATTAGATGTGATCGTCTCTTACTAGGTTGCCAGCTACGATTGCAACCCGAATTGCTAGCTACTGCTGCAACCCTGATTTTAGGAGTTATGGGTTATTATATTTCTTAATTTCGGACGTGATCGTCTTTCACTAGGTTGCTAGCTACCTATGCAACCTGGATTCACAAATGGTTGAAGTTGCTATTTCTACAAAAAGTTTTAGTTAATAATCGCTAGAATAAACTCTTTATCATAATTTACTATAATCATCTTTCAATATAATAATTTAATAGTCAGAGGCTTCTTATCGGTCTTTATTATAACATAACTAAGCTTGATGAAACTTAAATATTTAAAATCTGCATAAAAGTTTAATTCTTTTGATGGATTTATGGGTATCAAAATTCGTTTCTTAGAGTTTCGGTTACAATTAAGACGAGTCACTCTTACTATACAGTTCATTACCATGGACTATTAGTTATAGATTTTTTTACTATTGGGCGTAATCGTGTCTTACTAGGTTGCTAGCTACTGTCGCAACCCTGGTTTAAAGCTCTTGCTGCAACCAGGATTCTAGTTATTAAAGGCTATAGTACGTCCTTTTAATACAAAGTAAAATTTGGCAAAACGTCATAGTACTATCCAATAGAAATGTGTTATATTTAATGTAAAGCTTCCTAGGTATGGACTGGCAACAATGGAACAGTTTAAAGATGTAATGGAAAATATTAGAAATCACTGTGAATATATGGAGGCATAGTTGTCCTTTACTTAGTTTCAGGCTTATTCGATTATAGAGTCTTTATGCACTACAACCAACAACTATGATGTCATTGATCAATATTGCACATAAAAAATGAAGTTTCTCGTGAAATATTGATTCTATTACAAAAAAATACTGCAAATGGTACTAGATCTAGAGATTTCTTTTAAAATGAGCCATTGAATTTAGTGCCAAGCTATCTGTGGAAAAGAAGAAAAGACAAAAAACAAATTCTGTTTAGGCTGAATGCTTCCACTTTTCTTGATTTTCCATATTTCCCTTGCTGTTCAAACCATATATAATTTATGTATAATGGATAATTATTTAAAATAAACCTAATTGACAAACACCATTTATGATGAGCTTTATCGGTCCTTCATGTAATGATTTAAAATTAAAAAATTAATTACAAATAGCACAAGATCTAGTAATTTCCTCTACAATGAGCTATTGAACAACTCTCTACAATGTTCCAGTGCCAAGCTATTTGTGGAAAAGAAAAAAGAAAAAATGCCATTTGGGCAGAATTCTGTAGTAGCTGTAACTTTTCTTGATTTTCAAGACAATATATTTGCTGTTAAAGTCAAATGAAAAAAAGGTTTCTATATAGTGGTTTTGGACAAGACAGTTCTAATAGTATACTTTTTGTTTTGATCCGACTTTTTTTGGAGTTTTGGGTTTTCATACTTCTTAACATTGAACGTGATCGTCTTTTACTAGGTTGCTAGCTACTGCTGGAGTCCGATGCAAACCAAATATATGGGCTGGAAGTTTGTCCTTTACTGTAAATTAGCCAGAACGATTCCTCATGTAATTTTTCGAATATTAATGGAATTGTTATCATGTCTAAAATGTAGCTCATATTTTGTAAGTCTTCCATAGTCCGCTGGTGACCATAAGCACTTGTCACGTGGGACTTGTAACTCCTAACACTAAACACTTTTAACTCCTGAAAATTTTAAATAAAATAATTTTATTCAACAGCAAAGTGGAAAAATATTTATTGTGTCTGATCAATAATATTCGCTTTTGTATTGAAACCGCAAAAAACCTAAAATTTAGTTTGGTTTTTCTTTTGCTTCAACCGACTCGTCACGCCATTTTTTGCGCCATTAATACTATTTGACCTTAGTTCAAAACTGTTATTGTATCCTCGAACCAAACTTTTTCGGCTTAACCAGTAAAGTTCGTATCCTTATATTATCGTCCTTTCAATTGTTCTCCTTTTTTGTAGCACTATAGTATGAAGTATTATTTTTAATATTATAAAAAGCATTTAGATATATGTGTGTAAAATTCAGTAATTCTTTATGGGATTTTAACCAACAGAATTTATTTTTGAATTGTAACTATAGTAATTCCGGAATATTTAAATAAAAAAAAATTATTTCATGTCAGTTCAAACCTATTATTATATCCTGGAACCAAAATTTTTTGTTTTAACCCGTAAAGTGCGTCTCTCTTTATTGTTGTCCTATATTTTATAAGGAAAACAATAACTTTTTTTAGTTGAGTTTTCAGTTCATAATCACTAAAGTTATTATAGAAAAGTATTTATGATTTCCAATCGATAATACCAATTTCGTATTTTAAACTAGAAAAATACTTAAAAATTTAAAAATTAGTTTTGATTTTTGTCTCATGGAACCCAAATTTTTCCATCTCAGTTCAATGTTATTATTGTGTCCTTGAACCAAACTTGTTTGGCTTATAACCCGTAAAGTACAAATCTCTATATTGTGGTCCTATATTTCCAAAGAAAAAATTTCAAATTCTTTTATTTTAGTTTTCAGTTTAGAATTACCAAAGTTTTATGTAAACGACAAAAATATTTATAGTGTCTAATCAATAATACTAAATATTTAATTCAAAAAAAGAGAAGTACCTGAAAATTTTATAATTAGTTTTGCTTTTTATTAGGTTTTAGCTATTTGACGCCTGATATGATGTATTTAATACTTTTAAACATTGAACAAAAAAAATAACCTCGCGTGAACGAAAAAAAAGAATAACTAAAAATGTGAAAATAGAGCCATCCAAATATCTACTTATAAAATAATTTACTACAAAAAAATAAAGCTAACATCCTGAAACATCATAAAAGTCTATTTATAAGAGATGAAAATGCCATCGAAAGGAAGTAGCAAAACCAATACAGCCAAACAAATGAGCAGGGAACAGTATGATAACGACAAAGATTACCAAAACAAATATTATAAAAAGTTACTTTCAGAATAATGGGTAGATACTGGGGTGACATAAGCTCTAATGAGAAAAATAAAACTTCTGCGAGGCTGTATAAAAAAACACAGAAGCAAAAAGTTAAAAATTAGATTCAGAAGTCCAAGAAGATGGCAAAAATGCAGGCTGATCTTTGTAAATTGAGAAATATTTTACGAATGTCTTACCAGGATTACGAAAAGTATATAAAACTACAGATTAAAATTCTCTTTGAAAGAGCGGATGCTGTTGAAAAGTTGGCTAGAATAGCTCTGGCAAAACTTCATAGTAATATCTCAAAAAATGTTGTCAGATTACTGAAAAACTTCCAAGCTACGAACTGCCAACTTTAGAACGGTTTATAGATGCAATGGAAAACATTAGACCACACAGTCATTATATACAGCTGTACTTCTTAGAAAATTCATATAGCAATTATGGATGGAGTAATTGCAGTTTATGCAGCAGTAATAAAAATATAAATACAAGCATACTTGTGAATAACGAAAGGAAAGCAATGTTATTTCAAATATGGTGAAAACGACCCTGTTAGGGTTAATAACATATGTATTTGTAATACTAATGATTAAGAACAAATTCCTGGAATCTCTCCTAAAGAAAAAGTATTTATAACTGTTTTCAACAATTCTGTTAGTTTTACTGAATATTTGGCAAAAAATGCTTTATGTCGTCGAACAAGCTGTACCGATCTCTAACATCATTAGCTCCATTTTTTCCTGTCTTGACCTGTTTCATGAATAGTGTATATAAGGCAGTATCAAAATGTAAGGTTATTTCAACCAATCAATCTACTAAAATTGAAGGTTTGTACAAGGAACCAAGTGATTATTTAGAAAATAAATCAAGAAGAGTCGATTGTAATAGTCAAGGCATCATATATGGTGATAGCAATCTGGGTTGCAGCGGTAGCTAGCAACCTAGTAAGAGACAATCACGTCCAATGTTAAGAAATATAAAAACCCCTAACTCCTAAAAAAGGAGTCAGATCAAAACAACAAGTACACCATTAGAACCACCTTGTCCGAAACCCCTGTATTGTAAAATTCATGTCCTTTGACTTGAACAGCAAGGGAAATATATTGGCTTGAAAATCACGAAAAGTGGCAGCTACTACAACATTCTGCCTAAACGGGATATTTTTTTCTTTTTTCTTTGTTTCCAGAGATAGCTTGGCACTGGAACATCGTAGAGGGTTGTTCAATAGCTCATTTTAAAGGAAATTAATTGGGTTAAAAACTTTTTGTAACTAAAATAAATTATTTCTAAAAGAGAATAAATTTTTCCACCAAAAACTGCATTTTTGATGTCTTTTCACACTGCAGTCTTTCAAACATAATCGTATACCAGCGGTAAGATTTGAACCCACGCCTCCGAAGAGACTGGTGCGTAACACCAGTGCCTTGGACCACTCGGCCAGGTTGCCTCTCATAAATAACTATATATGTGAATCTGGGTTGCAGCAGTAGCTAGCAATCTAGTAAGAGACGATCAGTCCAATGCTAAGAAATATAACAAAACTCCTAAAAATGGAGTCAAATCAAAACAAAAGTACATCATTAGAATTACCTTGTCTGAAACCCTACTAGATAAATATTGAATGTCGTCATAGTTTTATATTAGAGCTATGACGTGAGTAGAAAAACGAGAAATTATATTGTTGTTTTTGAAGACGTCATGAAATAATCCGGGTTGTAGCGGAGCTAGCAACCTAGTAAGAGACGATCACGTCCAATGTTAAGAAATATAAAAACCCATAGTTCCTAACAAAGGAGTCAGATCAAAACAAAAAGTACACCATTAGAACCGCCTTGTCCGAAACCCCTGTATAGGAAACTTTCTGTCCCTTGGCTTGAACAGCAAGGGGATATTTTTTTCTCTTTTCTTTTTTTGTATCCAGAGATAGCTTGGCACTGGAGCATCGTAGATAGTTGTTCAATAGCTCATTATAAAAGAAATTGATTGGGTTAAAAATCTATAGTAACTAAAATAAATTATTTCTAAGAGAGAATAAATTTTTCCACCAAAAACTGCATTTTCGATGTCTTTTCACACTGCAGTCTTTCATACATAATCGCATACCAGCGGTAAGATTTGAACCCACGCCTCCGAAGAGACTGGTGGCTAACACCAGTGCCTTGGACCACTCGGCCAGGCTGCCTCTCATAAATAAATATATATGTAAATTTGGGTTGCAGCAGTAGCTAGCAACCTAGTAAGAGACGATCAGTCCAATGCTAAGAAATATAACAAAACTCCTAAAAATAGAGTCAGATCAAAACAAAAGTACATCATTAGAATTACCTTGTCTGAAACCCTACTAGATAAATAATTAATGTCATCATAGTTTTATATTAGAGCTATGACGTGAATAGAAAAACACGAAATTATATTGTTGTTTCTAATGACGTCATGAAATAATATCATTGCGCCATGACGTCAATAAAATCATTACACCGTGACGTCATAATTACTACTTAAGAACTTCAAAGATGTAAATTCTCTCATTCTTGATTAGAAAATAATGGTTAGATCGAAGCAAGCTATACGCAAGTTGAAAAAACAGTACTACACAAACAACAGAGATAGTATTTTGAAAAGAAAAAATCAAAGGTATTCAACCGACCAGGCGTATCGAGAAGTAATAATTGAGAGAGCAAAACAAAACAGCAAGATGTGTTATCACAATGATGAAGATTATAGACTTGCCAAAATTGAGACAGCCAAACAAAAGTTCAAGGAGAGTTATCACAATGATGAAGATTACCGCATCAAATATAAGAAAAACCAAAAGCAAAGGTATTCAACCGTCCAGGTGTATCGAGAAGTAAAAATTGAGACAGCCAAACAAAAGATCAAGGAGCGTTACTGGGGTGACAAAAGCTATAATGAAAAAATTAAATTCTCTGCGAGTTTGTACCGAAGAACGCATAAGGACAAAGGGAAAAATTACATTCAGAAATACAAGAAGATGGCAAAAATGCAGGCTGAACTTTGTAAATTGAGAAACATTTTACGCATGTTTTATCGGGATCATGAAAAGTATTCAAAATTACAGATTAAAATTCTCTTTGAAAGAGCTGAGGCTGTTGAAAAGTCTGCTAGAAATTCTTTGGCAAAGCTTCATAGTAATATCCAAAAGAAATGTTGTCAGTTTAACGAAAAGCTTCCAAGGTATGGATTGGCAACTGCGGAACAGTTTAAAGATGCAATGGAAAATGTTCGACAACACAGTGAATATACGGAGGCGTACTTCTTAGAAAATACGTATATTAATTTTGGAAGGAGCAATTGCAGTTTATGTAGCAGCAATAAAAATATATGTACAAGCATACCTATCAACAGCGAAGGAAAAGCAATGTTTTTCAATTATGGCGAAAACGAGCCTGTTAGGGTTATTAGTAAATGTGTTTGTAAGAATAATGATTTAGAACAAATTCCTGGAACACCGACTCAAGAAAAAAGCATTTCTAACTGTGTTTTAAACAGTTCTTTTAGTTCTACTGAATATTTGGCAAAAAATTCTCTGTGTAGTAGAACAAACTGTCCTTAAAAGTACGAGACAACTATTGTAAAATACTCTAAAACTAGATCTGACAAGGAAATTATGATGGCTGAAGTCACCTATAACTGTCTGAGTAAACATTCAAAACCAAAAATTGGGCAGCAGGTTACTTGGTAATGTCACCCTGATATCTGCAAGCTCTATCCGACGGATATTGAATTATGTAAAATTCTTTTTGATATCCTTGAAAATAATATAGCATTAAAATTTTCAACTGACCAAGGGGTTAGTTTCTACCTTGGCGGCTTGGATTATTGTGAAATCAATTACAGGGACACAAAAAAGCATAGTCATTCGTTATACTGTAGCCCAAATGAGGGATGTCAGAGCTATTTGCGTTCTCTTAGGGCACTAGCTCCACATTTTCCTGTCTTGAAATGTTTCATTAATAGCGTATATAAGGCAGTATCAAAATGTAAGATTATACAACATATTAATCTACTAAAAGTCGAGGGCTCGTTCAAGGAACTAAGTCATTACATAGAAGAATTGTCAAGTAGACTCTGTCGTAATAATAGTCAAGACTTCATTTACGGTGATAGCAATATTAGAGTTTCTGTGGATGAAAATACAATAATAAAATTATTTGGTGAGAGCCTTGATAAGGTAGCTAACATCAGGGATGTATACCCCACAATGCATTGTGACAGTTGTGAGCAGATAAAGAAAAAATACCAATCGAAGAGTCTAAGATCATTTTCAAATAAGAAAGGTTTTGATGTAATGATGGCCACGATTTTAGAACACCTACAACAGGACACACCCAAAGATGACAGAGAACAACTAATTCAATGTACAAGTTGGAAAGAGGATGTCATAGATTCATTCTTTGTCTGTGATTACTGTGCTGGGAAAATGTTGAAAATTCAGGAAAATGTCCGATCAGTATTAAATAACCTTCATATAGACTGTACACCGGAATGTATAAAGTGTTTAAATAATTTTGAAATGGCAATGGTTCGATTTGTAATGCCTTGTCTTACGATCATCAGATTAGGGCAAGTAACTGCATTGAAGAGACCTAAAACAGAACTTGTTGACGCTCTTAAGGGGAGAATAGTATATCTAACTGTTGATAAGCAAGCAAATGCAGATATTCAGCCTGAAAAACTTCTTAACATTGATAGTTTTGTAGTCATTGTCAATGGTCAGCCTACTTACAACAAGAATGTTTGGACTGCACTAATAGATCTGAGAAAAGTCCATGAAGCACTGTTGTGGTTAAGAGAGAACAACAGTCTCTATAAAACAATACATGCATACACCCAAGAAGATTTAAATGAAATACTTGAAGCACGTCATACTGAAAAAGCGGTTGGTGTTGATAATTTACCTGAAATACCAGAAGCTGCAATCCTTCAGAAACTGACAGAAAGCGCAAAATCTACATTGGTTGAACATTTTTCAGTCCAGCCTCTCAATTCAGCGGTTCCAAAAGATTTCATTGAAGATTTTGAGCAGATGAAAGATCTTGGTACTAACCAATTTCAAATCAAGAAACTAAAAGGTGAGAGCGAAGACTTATTTCAGGAAGAACTTGATCTAAAAGTATTTCCAAATCTTTTCCCGAAAGGCAAATATGGCTTGCGTGACAAGGCAAGACCATTTCGGATTAGGAATGCAGAATATTTTAAATCAAGGCTTCTTAGCAGACATACTAAGTTTCGTCTTGACAAACAGTTTCTTTTTCACAGCTTCCAATGGCAAGAATTCTCTTACATGTGTAACAGCGTCGGTCATATGTTGCGGACTGTGAAACCAAATCAAAATGCTCGTCAATTTATAGACAGGCTTCATTCCCATGATGGAGAGATGGAAGCAACTTTGTTTTCTGTTCAATCAAAAATCAGAGGATCTCAGCAGTATTTTCAATCTCTTTCCTATAAAGTAAAGTCAATGATTGAGCAATTGGGTCCACCGACTTTGTTTCTGACAGTTTCATGTGCTGAGTGGTACTCTCCTGAATTTATTGACTATTTACGGACTGTCCATAAGAACTTACCTGGTGTGGCAAATATGACCCCAGCAGAATTGACGTGTCTAGATCCAATTGCAGTTTCCATGCACTTTGACAAAAAATGGACACCTAAATTTAATGAGCTAATTTGTTCAAAGACAAATCCTTTGTTTGGTAAAATTAAGGATCATTTCTGGCGTATCGAGTATCAGAAACGAGGTGTGCCTCATGTACACTGTGTGTTGTGGATTGAAGATGCTCCTATTATTGGGAAATTAACAGCGTCTGAAGTGATTCAGTATATCAATAGTATTATAACTTGGGAAATACGAAATAGATTGACTAGTCGAACTCTTCACAAACTGTTCAAAGACCATCAAGTGCACCGCTAACAAATACTGTCAAAGAAAATATAAGAGAAAAAGAGGAAGATGGGTTGCGTATTGTAAGTTTGGCAGAAGAATATATCATCTGCTTCGAAGAGATGACGAGCGTTATATAAATGACTATTCTCCTGCTTTACTTATTGCTAATCAAGCAAACATTGATGTTCAATATATTGGCCATTTGGGCTCTAAATTACCGTATTACATTACCGATTACATGACAAAAGCAGAGAGTGTCGAAATAGAAGCAATGTGGGAGGAAGTAAATATTGCATGCAAAAGTCTTGGTCAACGAACTATGTCCTTCTTGTTGAAGTCCATAAAAACCCGTCAAATTGGAGCAGCTGAAGCTGCTGATAGGCTTCTTGGTACTAAATTGTATAGTATTTCTACGCAATTTAGATATATTGACCTTGCGAAAAAGAGCGGGGTGAAGAGGACACTGAGAAGGTATGAGGAGCTTGAAAAGCTTTCTAAAAACGATCCAAAGAGTAGTGATTTGTACATTGCCCACTGGGTTATTGATATCTACCCTAAAAGACCGGAACATATGGAAAATATCAGTCTTTTTCAGTTATTGTCTTGGTATGAACGGGAGCGTAATGGTACTGATGATAATATTATGTTAACTGACGGGTCCTTCTACCTCAGAAAAAGGCTTTTTAAACCGTATATCATACAGCACAGAAAGGTAAACCCATTTGAAACTGACGAGATGAAAAATGCTTACTATGGAGATCTTTTAAAATTGTTTAAACCTTGGAGAAATGAAAATGAACTAGTAGTCAATGGGAATAGCAACTACGAAACCTACTGTGTTGAAAGTGTAAACTATCCAAACATGGTAGCTTACCACGAAAAATTTGTTGTTAAGAGGAAAAGCGATATAGAATTTGAAGAAAGGGTCCGAGAACGTGCAAAAGAAATTCTGAAGGCAGAAAATATTGATAAAAACATTGAAGATGACCCGGAAAATGCAATTCAGGGAGGAGTCATTGGCAGAGCAGCAGATGCTATGGAGGATCTGTTAGACGCAAACAAACAGATTTTATATGGTGACACTGAAGACAGGTTGAAAAATGATTATGAGTCGCTCAATATTGATCAAAAGAGAGTTGTTGACAAAATTTTAGACTCAGTTACCAAGCGCAATGGTGCAACATCTTTGAAGTTGATTGTATCTGGATGTAGGGGTACAGGAAAATCTAGGGTTATCAGTGTCGTGAGAAGACTACTTTGCAACAAGTTCAAGAATGAAGATTGTCCCGTTGTAGTTATGGCACCTACTGGTATTGCTGCACATAGCATAAATGGTTTAACAATACATAGTTGTTTAAGTTTAGCTATTGATCAGGAAAACACCCCAAAATACACACCTCTCTCCACTGAAAAACTTCTTACTTTGTGAAAGACACTTAAGGAGACAAGACTTTTATTATTGATGAAATTATTATGGTTTCGTCTCTTCTTTTAACCTACATTCATTTAAGACTATCAGAAATATTGGCAGTTGATTTGCCAATGGGTAATGCTAACTGCGTATTTTTAGGAGATTTTCTTCAATTAAGACCAGTAAGTGGTAATCTTCCTTATATGCCTCTCACACGACTAGAAGTAAAAAACAGGATCGGATCAGTTGGTACTTTTAACCTTTGGCATCTATTTGAGTATGAGGAACTAAGCATAAATGTGAGACAAAAGATGGATAAGAGTTATGCTAATACACTTGCTGAAATTAGACAGGGGTTTTGCACTGGTGAAAATTTGATTACAGTAAAGAACGATCTCTCGCCAATAGTAACTGATATATGGTGGCGCCAGGAGTAGCTACAAGTACATAAATGGATCGATAGGGTTCATCGTAAATGTAGAATATGTATCCGGGTTGCAGCGGTAGCTAGCAACCTAGTAAGAGACGATCACCTCCAATGTAAAGAAATATAAAACCCCTAACTCCTAAAAAAAGAGTCAGATCAAAACAAAAAGTATACCATTAGAACCACATTGTCCAAAACCCCTATTAAGGGAACTTACCGCCCTTTGGCTTGAATAACAAAGAAAATATATTCGCTTAAAAATCAAGAAAATTGACTTTTACCACGTTATTCTCCACAAACGGGATATTTTTTTCTTTCCGCTTGATTTTTCTTCTCAGCTAGCTGGGCACTGGAAAATGATAGAGAGATGTATAATAGCTCATTTTAAAGGAAATTGCAACATCTAGTCACTTTTGTAATTAAAAATAAAATACTTTTTAAAGTAGAATCAATTTTGTCAAAAAAAATTGCATTTTGATGTATTTTCATGCTGCAGTCTTTTCAAAGATATTTCAAGTTTGAAGCAATCAAACAGTTCATGGTAATGAACTCTATAGTAATAATAGCTACTTGTCTCAATAGTAACCGAAACTCCTGGAACCAAAATTTTCTTTTTTGGCTTAATCACTAAAATTATTATGTAAACTGCAAAAATATCTATGACGCCTAATCAGTAATAGTAATTTCTTAATTTAAACAACAAAAATACATGAAAATTTTATAATTAGTTTTACTTTTTCTCTCCTCGAAGAAAATTTTTTTTCATCTCAATTCAAAGTTACTATTGTATCCGGGTTGCAGCAGTAGCTAGCAACCTAGTAAGAGACGATCACCTCCAATGTAAAGAAATATAAAACCCCTAATAACTCCTAAAAAAAGAGTCAGATCAAAACAAAAAGTATACCATTAGAACCACCTTGTCCGAAACCCCTATTAAGGAAACTTACCGCCCTTTGGCTTGAATATTACAGTAAAGAACGATCTCTCGCCCATAGTAACTGATATATGATGGATCCAGAGGTAGTTACATAAAGGACCGATATAGCTCATCATAAATTATGTTTGTCAATTATTACCTTAAAAGAGGATAATTGGAATAAAAAATTATTGCATATATTAGACTTAGTTGGTATAATAAAGAACGACCTCTTGCCTATACTAAATTTTATACGCCACTTAATTATAGTATAGGTTAGTAATTCAACAGATAGCTTGGCACTGGAACATCGTATAGAGTTGTTCAATGGCTCATTTTAAAGAAAATCCGGGTTGCAGCGGTAGCTAGCAACCTAGTAAGAGATGATCACCTCCAATGTAAAGAAATATAAAACCCCTAACTCCTAAAAAAAGAGTCAGATCAAAACAAAAAGTATACCATTAGAACCACCTTGTCCGAAACCCCTATTAAGGAAACTTACCGCCCTTTGGCTTGAATAACAAAGAAAATATATTGGCTTGGAAATCAATAAAATTGACTTTTACCACGTTATTCTCCACAAACGGGATATTTTTTTCGTTCTGCTTGATTTTTCTTCTCAGCTAGCTGGGCACTGGAAAATCATAGAGAGCTGTATAATAGCTCATTTTAAAGGAAATTGCTACATCTAGTCCGGGTTGCAGCGGTAGCTAGCAACCTAGTAAGAGACGATCACGTCCAATGTTAAGAAATATAAAAACCCATAGTTCCTAACAGAAGAGTCAGATCAAAACAAAAAGTACACCATTAGAACCGCCTTGTCCGAAACCCCTGTATAGGAAACTTTCTGTCCCTTGGCTTGAACAGCAAGGGGAATATATTGGCTTGAAAATCAAGAAAAGTGGCAGCTACTACAACATTCTGCCTAAACGGGATATTTTTTTCTTTTTTTTCTTTTTTTCTTTTGTATCCAGAGATAGCTTGGCACTGGAACATCGTAGAGAGTTGTTCAATGGCTCATTTTAAAGGAAATTAATTGGGTTAAAAACCTTTTGTAACTAAAATAAATTATTTCTAAAAGTGAATAAATTTTTCCACCAAAAACTGCATTTTTGATGTCTTTTCACACTGCAGTATTTCAAACATAATCGTATACCAGCGGTAAGATTTGAACCCGCGCCGCCGAAGAGACTGGTGGCTAACACCAGTGCCTTGGACCACTCGGCCAGGCTGCCTCTCATAAATAATATATATGTGAATCTGGGTTGCAGCAGTAGCTAGCAACCTAGTAAGAGACGATCAGTCCAATGCTAATAAATATAGCAAAACTCCTAAAAATAGAGTCAGATCAAAATTACAATAAAAGACGATCATTGGAATAACAAACAATTGCATACATTGGAATTAGCTAGCTATTTGATTGCTCGAGACTCGTCTCTTACTATTTCAAAGAAGAAAAAGCCGTAGGCTTTTTCTGTGTGTAATCAGTTTATTATCATAGACAGCGCGCTAGCACTGCCTGAGTAAAGAACGATGTTTCCGGGTTGCAGCGGTAGCTAGCAACCTAGTAAGAGACGATCACCTCCAATGTAAAGAAATATAAAACCCCTAACTCCTAAAAAAAGAGTCAGATCAAAAAAAAAGTATACCATTAGAACCACCTTGTCCGAAACCCCTATTAAGGAAACTTACCACCCTTTGGCTTGAATAACAAAGAAAATATATTGGCTTGAAAATCAAGAAAATTGACTTTCACCACGTTATTCTCCACAAACGGGATATTTTTTTCTTTCCGCTTGATTTTTCTTCTCAGCTAGCTGGGCACTGGAAAATCAAAGAGAGCTGTATAATAGCTCATTTTAAAGGAAATTTCAACATCTAGTCACTTTTGTAATTAAAAATAAAATACTTTTGAAAGTATAATCAATTTTGTCAAAAAAATTACATTTTTGATATATTTTCATGCTGCAGTCTTTTCAAAGATATTTCAATTTTGAAGCAATCGAACAGTTCATGGTAATGAACTCTATAGTAATAATAGCTACTTGTCTCAATAGTAACTGAAACTCCTGGAACCAAAATTTTCTTTTTTGGCTTAATCGCTAAAATTATTATGTAAACTTTAAAAATATTTATGATGCCTATTCAGTAATAGTAAGTTTTTAATTTAAACAACAAAAATACATGAAAATTTTATAATTAGTTTTACTTTTTGTCTTCTGGAAGAAAATTTTTTTTCATCTCAGTTCAAAGTTATTATTGTATCCTGGAAACAAACTTTTTTTGGTTTGTAACCCGTAAAGCACGTATCTCCATATTATTGTCTTATAATTGCAATTATTTTAGTTTTCAGTCAAGAATCGCTAAAATTATTATGTAAACTGAAAAAATATTTATGGTGTCTAACCAATAATTCTGATTATGTAATTCAAACAAGATAAATACCTGAAAATTTAAAAATTAGATTTTTTGATTCTAGGTTTTAGATACTCGACACGGGGTATTGTGTACATAATAATTTTAAACCTTGAAAAAATATGGTCTCACGCGAGTGGAAAAAAGAAAGGATAACCAAAAAAACTATCAAAATAGAGCAATCCAAATTTCTACTAATAGAAAACTTTACTACACAAAAAATAAAGCTAACATCCTGAAATATAGGAAAAGTCTATTTAAAAGAGATAAAAATGCCACCGAACGCAGTAAAGCTCGAGAACGCGTAAGGATTGCTACTAAGATGTCTTGTGATCCAGAATTTGAGAAAATGAAATATGACAGAGCAAAACAGAGGTATGTTACGGATCAGGGGTATCGAGAAGGGAAAATTGAGACAGCCAAACAAAAGAGCAAGGAACGGTATGATAACGATATAGATTACCGAAACAAACATAAGAAAGAAGTTGCTACCAGAATAATGGGTAGATACTGGGGTGACAAAAGCTATAATGAAAAAAATAAATCCTCTACAAGGTTGTACCGAAGAACGCATAAGGACAAAGGGAAAAATTACATTCAGAAATACAAGAAGATGGCAAAAATGCAGGCTGATCTTTGTAAACTGAGAAACATTTTACGCATGTTTTATCGGGATCATGAAAAGTATTCAAAATTACAGATTAAAATTCTCTTTGAAAGAGCGGATGCTGTTGAAAAGTCGGCTAGAAATGCTTTGGCAAAGCTTCATAGCAATATCCAAAAGAAATGTTGTCAGTTTAATGAAAAGCTTCCAAGGTATGGACTGGCAACTGTGGAACAGTTTATAGATAAAATGGAAAATGTTCAACAACACAGTGAATATACAGAGGCGTACTTCTTAGAAAGTTTGTATATTAATTTTGGAAGGAGCAATTGCAGTTTATATAGCAGCAATAAAAATATATATACAAGCATACCTATCAACAGCGAAGGAAAAGCAATGTTTTTCAATTATGGCGAAAACGAGCCTGTTAGGGTTATTAGTATATGTGTTTGTAAGACTAATGATTTAGAACAAATTCCTGGAACACCGACTCAAGAAAAAAGTATTTCTAACTGTATTTTAAACAGTTCTTTCAGTTCTGTTGATCTGGGTTGCAGCGGTAGCTAGCAATCCGGGTTGCAGCGGTAGCTAGCAACCTAGTAAGAGACGATCACCTCCAATGTAAAGAAATATAAAACCCCTAACTCCTAAAAAAAGAGTCAGATCAAAACAAAAAGTATACCATTAGAACCACCTTGTCAGAAACCCCTGTTAAGGAAACTTACCGCCCTTTGGCTTGAATAACAAAGAAAATATATTGGCTTGAAAATCAAGAAAATTGACTTTTACCACGTTATTCTCCACAAACGGTATATTTTTTTCTTTCCGCTTGATTTTTCTTCTCTGCTAGCTGGGCACTGGAAAATCATAGAGAGCTGTATAATAGCTCATTTTAAAGGAAATTGCAACATCTAGTCACTTTTGTAATTAAAAATAAAATACTTTTTAAAGTAGAATCAATTTTGTCAAAAAAATTGCATTTTTGATGTATTTTCATGCTGCAGTCTTTTCAAAGATATCTCAATTTTGAAGCAATCAAACAGTTCATGGTAATGAACTCTATAGTAATAATAGCTACTAGTCTCAATAGTAACCGAAACTCCTGGAACCAAAATCCGAGTTGAAGCGGTAGCTAGCAACCTAGTAAGAGACGATCACCTCCAATGTAAAGAAATATAAAACCCCTAACTCCTAAAAAAAAGAGTCAGATCAAAACAAAAAGTATACCATTAGAGCCACCTTGTCCGAAGTCCCTATTAAGGAACCTTACCGCCCTTTGGCTTGAATAACAAAGAAAATATATTGGCTTGAAAATCAAGAAAATCACTTTTACCACGTTATTCTCCACAAACGGGATATTTTTTTCTTTCCGCTTGATTTTTCTTCTCAGCTAGCTGGGCACTGGAAAATCATAGAGAGCTGTATAATAGCTCGATTTAAAGGAAATTGCAACATCTAGTCACTTTTGTAATTAAAAATAAAATACTTTTTAAAGTAGAATCAATTTTGTCAAAAAAATTGCATTTTTGATGTATTTTCATGCTGCAGTCTTTTCAAAGATATTTCAATTTTGAAGCAATCAAACAGTTCATGGTAATGAACTCTCTAGTAATAATAGCTACTTGTCTCAATAGTAACCGAAACTCCTGGAACCAAAATTTTCTTTTTTAGCTTAATCGCAAAAATTATTATGTAAACTGCATTTATAATAAAGAACGACCTCTTGCCTATACTAAATTATATAGGCCACTTAACTATAGTATAGGTTAGTAAATCACTGAAATAACAAACCGATCCATACTTTGGACTTAGTTAGCTACTTGATTGTTTGAGTTTCGTCTCTTACTATTTAAAAGAAGAAAAAGCCGTAGGCTTTTTCCTGTTTGTATTTATAGTTAAAAAACGAACTCAAGTCCAAAGAAACTGAACCCTGTGGTTCATTCATATTATCTTAATTATTTTAGCTAGAAAGTAAATTACATAAAGGCTCGATCATCGAATTTAAGCTGAAACTAAGTAAAGGACAATTATGCCTCCATATATTCACAGTGATGCATAAGATTTTCCATTACATGTGTAAACTGTTCCACAGTTGCCGGTCCATACCTTGGAAGCTTTTCACTAAACATGCAACATTTCTTTTGGATATTACTGTGAAGTTTTGCAAAAGTATCTCTAGCTGACTTTTCCACAAAATCTATTATTTCAGAGTTACATTAAAAGACAATCACTGAAATAACAAACCATTCCATACATTGGACTTAGTTAGCTACTTGATTTTTTGAGTTTCGTCTATTACTATTTAAAGGAAGAAAAAGCCGTAGGCTTTTTCCTGTTTGTATTTACAGTAAAAAAACGAACTCAGGCTCAAAGAAACTGAACTCTGTGGTTCATTTATATTATCTCCATTATTTTATCTAGGATGTAAATAAACAAGTTTCTTTTTTAAATTTTAAATTTAAAAGATTTACCATTAGACTATTGAAGACTCATAAAATGAAAGTTACATATAAGATATGATAATTTAATAAAGAACAACCTCTTGTCTATACTAAATTTTATACGCCACTTAATTATAGTATAGGTTAGTAATTCCAAAGATAGCTGGCACTGGAACATCGTAGAGCGTTGTTCAATGGCTCATTTTAAAGAAAATTAACGGGGTTAAAAACCTTTTGTAATTAAAATAAATTATTTTTAAAATAGTTACAGTAAAGAACGATCTCTATCCCATACTAACTGATATATGATGGTTCCAGGTGTAGTTACATAAAGTTACATTAAGGGGCGATCATTGCTATAATAAAGATCAAACTCTTCCCTATACTAACTTGCATACGCAACTTCACTATAGTTAAGATTACAGTATTTATATTTTTACATTAAAAGACGATCACTGAAATAACAAACCATTCCATAAATTGGACTTAGTTAGCTACTTGATTGTTTGAGTTTCGTCTCTTACTATTTAAAAGAAGAAAAAGCCATAGGCTTTTTCCTGTTTGTATTTATAGTATTTATAGCTTTTTCCTGTTTGTATTTATATGTTTGTATTTATAGAATAAATTTTTCCACCAAAAACTGCATTTTTGATGTCTTTTCACACTGCAGTCTTTCAAACATATTCGTATACCAGCGGTAAGATTTGAACCCACGCCTCCGAAGAGACTGGTGGCTGACACCAGTGTCTTGGACCACTCGGCCAGGCTGCCTCTCATAAATAAATATATATGTGAATTTGGGTTGCAGCAGTAGCTAGCAATATAGAAATATATAAAACTCCTAAAAATAGAGTCAAAAATAGAGTCAGAAAAGAAATATAACAAAACTCCTAAAAATAGAGTAAGATCAAAACAAAAGTACATCATTAGAACTACCTTGTCTGAAACCCTACTAGATAAATAATGAATGTCGTCATAGCTTTATATTAGAGCTATGACGTGAATAAAAAAACACGAAATTATATTGTTGTTTCTGATGACTTCATGAAATTTATATTAAAGGACGATCATTAGAAAAGCACACCATTGCATATATTGGACTGAGTTAGTTTTTCAGTTTCCGGGTTGCAGCGGTAGCTAGCAACCTAGTAAGAGACGATCACGTCCAATGTTAAGAAATATAAAAACCCAAAACTCCTAAGAAAAGAGTCCGATCAAAACAAAAAGAACACCATTAGAATCGCCTTGTCCAAAATTCCTATAAGGGAAACTTACCGCCCTTTGGCTTGAATAACAAAGAAAATATGTTGGCTTGAAAATCAAGAAAATTGACTTTTACCACGTTATTCTCCTCAAAGGGGATATTTTTTTCTTTCTTCTTCTTTTCCACAGATAGCTTGGCACTGGAATATCGTAGAGAGTTGTTCAATGGCTCCTTTTAAAGCAAATTAATGGCGTCAAAAACTTTTTGTACTTAAAACAATGTATTTTTAAAATAGAATCAAATTTAACGAAAAATTGCATATGTTATATTAAAGATTGATCAATGACATCAGACCCATAGACCAGTGGTAGGATTTGAACCCACACATCCAAAGATACTGGTGACTAACACCATCGCCTTTAACCACTCGGCCAAAAAAAATATCCCACAAACGGGATATTTTTTTCTTTCTTCTTCTTTTATCCGGGTTGCAGCGGTAGCTAGCAATCTAGTAAGAGACGATCACGTCCAATGTTAAGAAATATAAAAACCCATAGTTCCTAACAGAGGAGTCAGATCAAAACAAAAAGTACACCATTAGAACCGCCTTGTCCGAAACCCCTGTTGTTTCTGAAGACGTCATGAAATAATACCATTGCGCCATGACGTCATACGCCGTGACGTCATAATTAGTATATAAGGAAAGTCAAAACTGAAAATTCTCTCATTCTTGATTAGAAAACCCGGATAATGGTTAGATCAAAGCAGGCTATACGCAAGTTGAAAAAAGAGTACTACACAAACAACAGAGATAGTAACTTTAAAAGAAAAAGGCAAAGGTATTCAACCGACCAGGTGTATCGAGAAGTAATAATTGAGAGAGCAAAAGAAAACAGCAAGATGTGTTATCACAATGATGAAGATTATAGACATGCAATTATAATAAAGAACGACCTCTTGCCAATACTAAATTTTATACGCCACTTAATTATAGTATAGGTTAGTAATTCAACAGATAGCTTGGTACTGGAAAATCGTAGAGAGTTGTTCAATGGCCCATTTTAAAGGATCCGGGTTGCAGCAGTAGCTAGCAACCTAGTAAGAGACGATCACGTCCAATGTTAAGAAATATAAAAACCCTTAGTTCCTAACAGAGGAGTCAGATCAAAACAAAAAGTACACCATTAGAACCGCCTTGTCCGAAAACCCTATATAGGAAACTTTTTGTCCCTTGGCTTGAACAGCAAGGGAAATATATTGGCTTAAAAATCAAGATAAAGTGGCAGCTATTACAACATTCTGCCTAAACAAGATATTTTTTCTTTTTTTCTTTTTTTCTTTTCCACAGATAGCTTAGTAATTCAACAGATAGCTTCGCACTGGAACATTGTAGAGAGTTGTTCAATGGCTCATTTTAAAGGAAACTATTGGGATCAAAAACTTTCTGTAATTAAAACAAATTGTTTTTATTACATTAAGAGATTTTAATTATGTTCCTTAAAAAATCATCATAAGAAAAAATTTCTCATACGGAAATTGAACTCAAGCAAACTTGGTGAGAGCTATCCCAACCTCTAGACCGTATAGGATATATTAAAATATCCTATTAATGAAGTTTATGTTAAAGAACAAATTATTAACCTAGTTAGCTGTCTGATTATTTAAGGGTCGTCTCTTACTATTCCAAAGAAGAAAAAGCCGTGGGCTTTTTCCTGTTTGTAATTTATAACCCGGGTCCAAGCGGTAGTTATAGTAATTTATTTTAAGATTACATAACGGAATGATGTTAGTAAAAAAAAAATCTAATCTAGTACTAATTTATAGAAGTTTTGTTTAGACTTTAAATAGATAAATGTGTAAAATTGCTTCTGGCAGGATTTGAATCTGCAGCCTTAGGATTAGAAACCCAGCACGCTATCCTCTGCACCATTCAGGCTTTCAAGTCCCCAATTTTTAAATAATACACTAAAAGACGATCATTGGAATAACAAACCATTGCATACCAACCATTGGACTTAGTTAGCTACTTCATTGTTTGATGTTTGTCTCTTACTATTTCAAAGAAGAAAAGGCTGTAGGCTTTTTCCTGTTTGAAATCAGTTTTTTTATTATTACATTAAGGAACGAACTGATATAATAAAAGAAATAGTTATATAGATTATTAGTTAATTGTTTACATTAAAACACGATATTTGGAATAACAAACCATTGCATTCATTAGACTCAGTGTTATAGTAAAGAACGAACACTAGCCATTAGTAATTAAAATAGCACTGGAACATCGTAGAGGGTTGTTCAATAGCTCATTTTAAAGGAAATTAATTGGGTTAAAAATCTATAGTAATTAAAATAAATTATTTCTAAAAGAGAATAAATTTTTCCACCAAAAACTGCATTTTCGATGTCTTTTCACACTGCAGTCTTTCAAACATAATCACATACCAGCGGTAAGATTTGAACCCACGCCTCCGAAGAGGCTTGTGGCTAACACCAGTGCCTTGGTTATCTGGGTTGCAGCGGTAGCTAGCAACCTAGTAAGAGACGATCACCTCCAATGTTAAGAAATATAAAACCCCCCAACTCCTAAAAAAAGAGTCAGATCAAAACAAAAAGAACACCATTAGAACCGCCTTGTCTGAATCTTCTATAAAGTAAACTTACCGCCCTTTGGCTTGAATAACAAAGAAAATATATTGGCTTGAAAATCAAGAAAATAGACTTTTACCACGTTATTCTCCACAAACGGGATATTTTTTTCTTTCTTTTCCACAGATAGCTCGGCACTGGAACATCGTAGAGAGTTGTTCAATGTCTCATTTTAAATGAAATCTCTAGATCTAGCGCTATTTGTAATTAATTTTTCTTTTTTAATTATTTTTTTTTACGAAAAACTTAATTTTTTATATACAATATTAAACAATGACGTCATAGTCTCTGGATGTAGTTAGTACATAAAGTCTGGATCATCGAATTAAAGCTGAAACTAAGTAAAGAAAAATTATGCCTCCATATATTCACAGTGATCTATAAAATTTCCCATTACATCTATAAACTGTTCCACAGTTGCCGGTTCATACCTTGGAAGCTTTTCACTAAACATGCAACATTTCTTTTGGATATTACTATGAAGTTTTGCGAAAGCATCTCTAGCTGACTTTTCAACAAAATCCATTCTTTCAGAGATAATTTTAATCTTTAATTTTGAATATTTTTCGTAATCCCGGTAAAAAATTCGTAAAATTTTTCTAAATTTACTAAGATCAGTCAGCATTGTTGCCATGTTTTTGGACTTCTGAATATAATTTTTAATTTTGCCCTTATGCGTTCTTTGCAGCTTGTGTAAACTGCAAAATATCCATGGTATCCGAGCAATAGTTTGAATATTTCAATTCAAGCTAGAAAAATACCTGAAAATGTTAAAATTAGTTTTATTTTTAGTTAGGTTCTAACTACCCGATGTGGAATTTACTATGTATTTTCAGACCAAAAAATTCAATTTTTTAATATATTTCATTTTTCAGTTTAGAATCGCTAAATTTATTATGTAAACTGCAAAAATATTTATGATATATGAGCAATAATTTTAATCTTTTAATTCAAACTAACAAAATACCTGAAAATTTAAAAATTAGTTTAATTTTTTGTTAGGTTATGGGTACATGATACGAGTCTTAAAAAGTTTCAATTAGATGAGAATATTATTTCTTGTTTTGTAATAAGATTATAAGTTAGGAAAGGTCAAATGTTCGAAGATTATAGAGTTAAAAATTTTCCGACACCGGGAATCGAACCCGGGCCTGTTAAGTGAAAGTTAACTATCCTAGCCACTAGACCATATGGGACCATAGAAAAGTATGATTTAAGAGACATATGCGTATTATTATTTCACCATACCAATTATAATAAGGCCAAAACAAAATCGTCGACTTGCAACCTTACTTTTGACACATTAGTTAAATCTTCATCAGACTTAAAAAATGTTTTCCTAGTTTTACATGAAAGAACAAACCTTAGCCCATATTAGCAGAAATAAGAATATCTAGGCTGCAGTGGTGGCTAGCAACCTATTACATAATCCGGGTTTAAGTGGTAGCTAGCAAACTAGTAAGAAACGCCAAATTAAAAGATGATCATTAGAAGAACAAACAATTGCTTATATTGGACTTAGTTAGCTGCCTGATTCTTTGAGGTTCGTCTCTTACTATTCCAATTGTAATAATACATTAAAAGATAACCATATGTGACGTAATAAGTGAATTCAATATTTATACACGTTCATCTTTCGACAAGTATTGCATTAAACAACGAGCTATAACCTATAGTAATTATAGTAAAGATCCGGGTTGTTTTACACAAAGGATCGAGCATAAATGTTGTCAGTCAACAGGATCTCACGTAGTGGTTATTAATTGAAGTTTTGCTTGGACTTTAAATTGGCAAATGTGTAAAAATTGCCAGCGCCAGGAATTGATGCTGAGACCTTCGAAGTAGAATTTCAACGCACTTGGCACTGTGACATGCAGGTTAAAAGACGTAAATTTTTAAATAGTATACAATGATTCAAAAATCTTAAAAACAAAACCAAAAGTTTAATGCTTAGTGTATATCATTGTCAGAAATCGTCTTCGATAATCAAATATCTTTGAAAAGACATTAAATTGCGTAAAGAGCAAAAAACTGGTAACGGGCATTTTTTAAGCGATTAAGAGTACTAGAGTACTTACCAAATGGGTCATTTGAGAATTTTTCAGAGGGATGGAAGTTTTCAAACAGTTCATAGTAACGAACTGTATAGTAAGAGTGACTTATCTCAATAGTAACCAAAACTCTAAAAAACGTAATTTTAATATCAATAGATGCATCAAAAGATTTGAATTTTTATGCTGATTTAAAATATATAAGTTTTATCATTTTACAATAAAGAACGATTATTATCATAGACAGCGCTCTAGCACTGCCTGAGTAAAGAACGATGTGGAAACAATGAGTTTTTTTCTTCTTCAGTCAGGTACTTCGTATCGAAGGAGTCGTCGTATCCGGTTTGCAGCGATTTTACAGTGAAGAACGAACCTTATCTCATAGTAACAGAAATACGAATATCTAGGTTGCAGCGGTATCTAGCAACCTATTAATTACATATACGGGTTGCAGCGGTAGAAATAGGGGTTGCAGTGGGTTGCAGCGGTAGAAACGCCAAATTAAAAGATGATAATTAGAAGCACAAACCATTGCTTATACTGGATTTAGTTTTACAGTAAGGATAACTAATAAAAACGTTCGTAAATAAAATTAAACAACTTTTGAGAAACTCATTTATCCCAAAAAAAAGTAAAATTAATCTGCAAATTTCATTTTAATTGTTCATGTACGGTGAGCCAAAATCAAAACCTGCATTAATTTAAAAACGTTCAGATACTAAATAAAAAAAGCAAGTTGTTTTTAACTGAAAGTAAGGAGAGACACTAAAACTTAAAACGAACAGAAATTATTCAGTATATGAAAGAAGCTGTCCCCTCCTCAACGCCTCGTTCTTTACACTATAAAGTTTTACTCTGTCTAACAACTTTTTTCTTTAAAACAATAAAAAACTTAAGCCTAACGAGCGAGGCGTTGAGGAGGGGACAGCCCCTTTCATATATAGAATAATTTCTGTGCGTTTTAAATTTTAATGTCGCTCCTTACTTTCAGTTAAACATCCGGGTTGCAGTGGTAGCTAGCATCCGGGTTGCAGCGGTAGCTAGCAACCTAGTAAGAGACGATCACGTCCAATGTTAAGAAATATAAAAACCCATAGTTCCTAACAAAGGAGTCAGATCAAAACAAAAAGTACACCATTAGAACCGCCTTGTCCGAAACCCCTGTATAGGAAAATTTCTGTTCCTTGGCTTGAACAGCAAGGGAAATATATTGGCTTGAAAATCAAGAAAATTGACTTTAACCACGTTATTCTCCCCAAACGGGATATTTTTTTCTCTTTTCTTTTTTTTTTATTTTAAAAAGATAGCTTGGCCCTGGAACATCGTAGAGGGTTGTTCAATAGCTCATTTTAAAGGAAATTAATTGGGTTAAAAATTTATAGTAACTAAAATAAATTGTTTCTAAATTGTTTCTAAAATAAATAAAATAAATAAAATAATGTAAATAAAATAAAGTAACTAAAATAAATTGTTTCAATGTTAAGAAACTTATCACTCTTTGGCTTTTTTCTTTCCGCTTGATTTTCCTCCTCAACTAGCTGGGCACTGGAAAATCATAGAGAGCTGTATAATAGCTCATTTTAAAGGAAATTGCAACATCTAGTCACTTTTGTAATTAAAAATAAAATACTTTTTAATGTAGAATCAATTTTGTCAAAAAAATTGCATTTTTGATGTATTTTCATACTGCAGTCTTTTCAAAGATATTTGAATTTTGAAGCAATCAAACAGTTCATGGTAATGAAATCTATAGTAATAATAGCTACTTGTCTCAATAGTAACCGTTACTCTAAAGAGCAAAGTTTTGATTGTCTCAATAGTAACCGAAACTCGAAGGAACGAAATTTTGGTACCAATAGATACATCAAAGCAAACAGTTTGTGATAACGAACTATATGTTGTATAGTAAGAGCGACTCGTCTCAATAGTAAAACTTGCTACATCTAGTTCCTTCTGTAATTAAAGATAAAATATTTTTTAATAGTTCCGGTTTGCAGCGGTAGCTAGGAACCTAATTAAGAGAGATCATTCGAATCCGGGTTGCAGCGGTAGTTATAATAAAGAACGACCTCTTACCTATGCTAAATATTATACGCCACTTAAGTATAGTATAGGTTATCCGGGTTGCTACAGTAAAGAACGATCTCTCATCCATAGTAACTGATAAATGGTGGTTCCAGGGGTAGTACATACAGTAAAGAACGATCTCTCTCCCATAGAAACTAATATGTTACATTAAAAGACGATCATTGGAATAAAAAGTTATTGCATGCATTGGACATAGTTAGCTATTAGATCGCTTGAGGTTCGTCTCTTACTATTTCAAAGAAGAAAAAGCCGTAGGCTTTTTCCTGTTTGTTATTAGGGTTACAGCGATATCCGGGTTGCAGCGGTAGTCCGGGTTGCAGCGGTAGCTAGCAACCTAGTAAGAGACGATCACGTCCAATGTTAAGAAATATAAAAACCCATTGTTCCTAACAAAGGAGTCAGATCAAAACAAAAAGTACACCATTAGAACCGCCTTGTCCGAAACTCCTGAATAGGAAACTTTCTGTCCCTTGGCTTGAACAGCAAGGGAAATATATTGGCTTGAAAATCAAGAAAATTAACTTTAACCACGTTATTCTCCCCAAACGGGATATTTTTTTCTTTTTTCTTTTTTTTTCTTTTCCACAGATAGCTTGGCACTGGAACATCGTAGAGGGTTGTTCAATAGCTCATTTTAAAGGAAATTAATTGGGTTAAAAATCTATAGTAACTTAAATAAATTATTTCTAAAAGAGAATAAATTTTTTTACAGTAAAGAACGATCGCTCATGTATAGTAACTGATATATGGTGGTTCCAGGGGTAGTTACTTGTGGTTCGTCTCTTACTATTTCAAAGTAGAAAAAGCCGTAGGCTTTTTCCTGTTTGTAATGATATAGCATAAAACGAATTCCAAGTTGTAACTGACGTCATCCTGGTTGTTATAGTAAAGAACGAACTCTTGCCCTTAGTTACTACTATTTCATGTTAAATTAGCTAATTAATTTCATCTAATTTTGTTTAAAAATAATTCCCACACCGGGATTCAAACCCAAGACAATTAATTGAAAGCCAACTACCCTAAACCACTAAACCATATGAGATATATATATAGAAAGCTAATTAATTGTTTTATTATCTCTTATAGCATAAATTTCATCGGATATGGCTGAAATCCGGGTTGCAGCGGTAGCTAGCAACCTAGTAAGAGACGATCACATCCAATGTTAAGAAATATTAAAACCCCTAACTCCTAAGAAATTGATTATCAAACAGTTCGTGGTAGCGAACTGTAAAGTAAGAGCGACTCGTATCAATAATATCCGGGTTGCAGCGGCAGCTAGTAACCTAGTAAGAGACGATCACGTCCGATGTTAAGAAATATAAAAACCCCTAACTCCGAAAAACTTAATTTTTTATGTACAATTTTGATCAATGACGTCATAGTCGTTGGATGTAGTTAGTACATAATTAAATTTAGGCTCTGGACTATCCTGGTGCGTTTCGCGTTCAGTACTCTTCAGAAGGGTGTAGTCATACAGGCTTTTGACTCAGGGTGATAGTTTGTGCTATCTAAGACACTTGAACAATTTATTTTGATGAGTACACTCTACTGGTGCTAGCACATTACATTCAAGTAGGCAATAGTCAATGATATTACTTGATCCCCTGCAATATGGGGATGAGGACAGGGACGTCGTTTGGGGGAGGGGGTAAGGGGCCAGTTGGCCCCCAATAATTTGGAAAAACAAATTATAATATTGCCCACGCCCCTAAACTATCCGGATATGGGCCCTTCTTGCCTTCCTCCAATCAAAATGCTGGAGTTACGCCCCTGGATGAGGATGTTGGCAGTTTCGACAATTATCAAAGAAGCTATTAAATTTAAAAAAATGAATATACGGCTTTCAATGAGAATATAATTGAGTTTGAAGCTATTAGCAAACTTGAACCGTTTGACTGGGAGTTAAATTTTACCAGCGAATGTTTACCAGCAAATGCACCTTCAACTTGATTGCTTAGGTGTTCGTATACAGGAAGTTGGACTGCAGTTACAGCAAAAATCAAATTTATGGAATTCTCCTTTACCTGAAAATTAGTCTTCGTCTGAATGCCTGTTTCAAATAACAAACAACAATGATTAAATCGCTCTTTATAAGCATATTTTAGAAGCGGAGAAAAATGCATTCCACTGAATTGAATTTATTGAATACCCGTCGAATTAACAAAAATAATGACCAAGCAAAACAACAGAGAAAAAACTTAAGAAAATCACCAAACACAACAAAATAAAAGAATCAAGAAATAAACCAACAGTACACATAAACAATACACTAATAAAACAAATCAATTGGTTACTGCATGAGTAAATAATGCTTAGACAGCTTGATAACTTGAAAGGTTTGTGTTTTTAATATGAAGTGTCAATATTTTCTCTACAAAGGAATTAAGTGAGTAGATAGTCTGAATGGACAGTTCTTTAGAGTTTTGAAAAAGTCAATTTACTTCTTGTCTCTTCAAATATCCTAGCTAGAAAGTAACTCACCTCAAATAGGAACACTAATATTATGCTGCGAAACCACAAAATTCTTATAATCTATCATTAAAAATTGCCACTTTCAAACTTGTAAGCTTAAGAAAGAATTTGCTTGATTTGGCTAGGCCAAGATTGCACGTCTGAACTCCAAAATGACTCTTGTTATAATGATTTCACGAAGCTTGTTCGTGGTCCCCTGACAATTCTTTGCAATGATATAGGAGTATATAACTGACCAATTTAAATAATAAAAACATTTATTTTTTCTTACTTTCGTTTGAGAAATTAATTTCTTTGCGATAAGTGGTTAAACTTTGACTATAATAGCTTAAAAGGATTATCTAGGGGAATCCTTTGCTGTTTATCTTTGTCGTGAGTGTCACAATTAAGTTCTAATTCATGTGACGTCATATACAGTCAATTGCAACCATATATGATGTCATACCAAAAAAGGAATAGTACTACGTTAAATATGCTTTTCTGCCATCATTGTGTAAAAACAGCATGACGTCATCTACCATATGACATCAGAATACTAGCATAAAAGGATGCGCAAACTAACAACAACCTTATTTGTCAAAGAAGTCTTAACGTACAATGTATTCAGAATGTTATTTATGAAGATAAAAAGAAGCATAAAGTTATTCTTAGGCTATAGCTCCGTGGAAACATTAACAGCAATCTTAACGTGCAATCTATTCAAAGTGTTACTTAAGAGGATAAAAAAAAAACATGAAGTTACTCCTAAGCTACGTGGAAATACGTGAAAGCTACGCAGAAAAATTAATACGGAAAGAAATCTCCAGCAATTCTATTCCAAAACGTAAAGTGATGGTTAAATTGGCCCGATTTACTCATTACACTCTGGAACTAGATCAAATCATTAACGTGATCCTGGGAAAACTATCAGGTGATGTAGATTCGTCGCAACTGTTTAGAGCATGGTTCTTAGCCCAATGGTTGCTTGAAGTTGGCAGCGAAAAATTCAGAGAAGAAATGATGAAAAGGTCTTTAAAAGTAGTCAGCATCAAAGATATCTGAGGGACGAAATCTGAAAAGAAATCTGGGAGACGGAGCAAGCATCTGGGTGGCTCCGTCTTGGACAATATTATAGACGACAAGAAAGCTACTCAGTTTTTGTTCCAACATCTAAGTTGTTATCAAAATGGTTTTAATTACCGATTGTTCAGATCTTTATTTTGATGTGATAATATCAAGTTGTATAATGCTGGGAGTGTTCAGTATTCCAATGGTCATTTGTCAGTTTTATTAAAATCGTTGAATAAACAGTATTCGAAACAAAAATTAGTGTCTCTTGACAGAAGTGAAAACGAGTTCACCTGATAATGTCGGGAAAAGAAAATTCACCCCGAGAGGATTAGGTCTTGCATAGCATTGGCATTCAGCACAGACGCATGCACCTCTGTCATTGCAATAGAATATCAGTAGTGATATCAGGACAGCATCCAGCTTCGGAGTCAACAATATTAATGTTGTCATGGTTGTCGCATTCACAAACAGGGCCGAAATGAGTGTCATCACAATTACATACGCCGCATTTCAGTGTGCCAACACCGTTACATTCTTCTGCTTCTTCTTTGTAACCCTGTAAATATGTTTGTAAATTAAAGAGGCTAATATTTTCTTATTTAATTCAAGTAAACCTAAAACTTCCAAGAGGCCAGAAAATTTAAAATTATAACTCAAGATGCACAATGAATCTCCTAACTTCTTATCAAGTCTTATAAAATAAGTTGGAAAGTGCTCGTATTCCTTGCAACTACACGAAAACACTACTAAAGGCTACTGCTTTGCTCGCCAAGAACAAAACTAGAGCTTGACGCCCAAATCTAAAAAAGCCATTAAAATTTCCCAGCAAACAAAGCTGGAGCTTAACCTAGTCTGGGCCTGACGTTGCTGCTCTTGTACTTTAAGTGTATTGTAAGCTACCTTGCTGTAGTGCTACACTGAAAGTGAAAAATTATAAATGGAATGAGTCTTTATACAGGGAATAATTCTCCGTTTAATACCTTGCAAACAAGTTCCAAGCAAGACAATTACCTAGTCTGGGCCTGATGTTGCTGCTGTTGTACTTTAAGTGTATTGTAAGCTACCCTGCTGCGGTGGTACACTTAAAGTGCAAAATTATAAATGGAATGAGTCTCTACACAGGGAATAATTCTCCGTTTAATACCTTGCAAACAAGTTCCAAGCAAGACAATTACCTAGTCTGGGCCTGATGTTGCTGCTCTTGTACATTAAGTGTATTGTAAGCTACCCTGCTGCGGTGCTACACTTAAAATGCAAAATTATAAATGGAATGAGTCTCTACACAGGGAATAATTCTCCGTTTAATACCTTGCAAACAAGTTCCAAGCAAGACAATTACCTAGTCTGGGCCTGATGTTGCTGCTCTTGTACATTAAGTGTATTGTCAGCTACCCTGCTGCGGTGCTACACTTAAAATGCAAAATTATAAATGGAATGAGTCTCTATACAGGGAATAATTCTCCGTTTAATACCTTGCAAACAAGTTCCAAGACAGAAAATTACCTAGTCTGGGCCTGATGTTGCTGCTCTTGTACTTTAAGTGCATTGTAAGCTACCCTGCTGGGGTGCTACACTTAAAGTGCAAAACTATAAATGGAATGAGTCTCTAAACAGGGAATAATTATCCGTTTAATACCTTGCAAACAAGTTCAAAGCAAGACAATTACCTAGTCTGGGCCTGATGTTGCTGCTCTTGTTCTTTAAGTGCATTGTAAGCTACCCTGCTGCGGTGCTACACTTAAAGTGCGAAATTATAAACGGAATGAGTCTCTATACAGGGAATAATTCTCCATTTAATACCTTGCAAGCAAGTTCCAAGCAAAACAATTACCTAGTATGAGCCTGATGTTGCTGCTCTTGTACTTTAAGTGTATTGTAAGCTACCCTGCTGCGGTGCTACACTTAAAGTGCGAAATTATAAATGGAATGAGTCTCTATACAGGGAATAATTCTCCATTTAATACCTTGCAAACAAGTTCCAAGCAAAACGATTACCTAGTCTGAGCCTGATGTTGCTGCTCTTATACTTTAAGTGTATTGTAAGCTACCCTGCTGCAGTGCTACACTTAAAGTGCAAAATTATAAATAGAATGAGTCTCTATACAGGGAATAATTCTCCGTTTAATACCTTGCAAACTAGTTCCAAGCAAGACAATTACCTAGTCTGGGCCTGATGTTGCTGCTCTTGTACTTTCAGTGTATGGTAAGCTACCCTGCTGCAGTGCTACACTTAAAGTGCAAAATTATAAATGGAATGAGTCCCTATACAAGAAATAATTCTCCACTCAATATCTACCAGTTAGTTCCAACATTTAGGTCCTCTGCCATTAAAGTTAACTCCTAAAATAACACGTATCCAGCCACGCTATATCCCTCCGGTGTCAACCTCACTACAGTGGAGTATGTCACACAACCCAAGATCATGTCAATGAGATCATAGGACGATAATGAACTTCAGTAGTGAGTTTAGGTAATAAAAATTTTCCGTTTTGTTTCTTGCGATTGATACAGCTCTAACGGTGAAATCAGCATGTGATTTACAGACGTTAGTAAATCTAATAGATAAATATTCAAAAATGAAGTACATTCAGGTATATGGTGACACAACAAATGTCGTTATATTTAGTAAGAAAAAAGGTAAATGTGATACAAGATTTTGGTTTGAAGAGAAGACATTTTAAATTGTGAATATCGAGGAAGAGCTGCAATATTTACATATTTTCGTAATAATGTAATGGACATAAAGAATTTGTCACTGTATAAAAGGAATTTTCTATCGAACACTATCCCAGTTCTGAGCCACAGAGCAGATGTTCGTGGACGCGAAAAAGTTACTGAGCAATAATGCATTCAATTAGGGTGCTTTAAGAGATTGTATGGGCTAAACAAGACGATTGTTATACGGTTTTGAATAGTGACCTAGGTCTATGGACACTATAAAATTACACATCATTAAATTTGGTTGAGATAGTTTAGTTACCGAGTGATAGCCTATTTAAGGCAGCTTATGTTGCACTACTCCCAGGAAAAAAAAATCATGGCAATTTAAAACAAAACACATTTTAGATAAACGGGGTTTTCTTAAGCTTGAAATGAAGCTAGAGGATAATGGATACAAATACAAATCTGGAAGGTTAAGATTGTGCTAGGTAATCAAATGATAAAGATATGTAGTGAGGAAGCAAAAAACTTGGAAATGTTAAAATTTTATAAATATGTTATTTTCATAACATATAAATATGGTCATAAAGTTATTTTATGACCAGAATTTGTACCCTATGCTGCATTTATCAGGTAGGTATCTCACTTCAAGGCCATACCCAGGATTTTTTTTTCGGAGGGGGTTTTACCCAAAAAAAAATTCAGGGGGGGGGGGTTACAAAAAAAAACACCTAAAAACGCATACAAAATTTATTTATATCCATTTTTGTTTCGTTTTTACGAGTCAGAAAAACATCTCGGGGGGGGGGGGGGCAAACTGGGTAACCCTACCCCTGGATACGCCCCTGTTTCACTTACTAGATACAGCTCAGGGCTAATTGTCTCTAAATTAGAGGAAATTTAAAAGATTTACAAAAAAAAAATGCAAATAAGACAAATATACTTGTCCGCTTTGGAAAAATGAGGAGGGAAATTTGATGCATTGTTCAATCTGGTTCCAGGGTCTCTCTAGAAAGTCCGAAAATATATTTCAAAAAATTTTACAAAAATATAAAAGTTTTTCCAAAAATATATTTGAAAAAACTAAGTTGATACATTCCAAGCCTCTTTAAAAGTAGGCCAACATCACTACAATTTATATGTAGAAAATTACGAGGTGTCTTGAAAAATGTGTTTATTCTGTATAGTTCCTGTATAGGTTCCTCCTCAGCGTCAATTTGTTGTTCAATTGGAGCATCATTTAATGCTTCTGTTGAACCACGCTGTCTTCCCCTAGTAGATCGATTTCTAGGAAAAGCTTTGGCGAAACGTCTAACCTGCTGTTGAGTGACAATAAGAAGAGAAGCTTGTAACTGGGACAATTATACACTGTCAGTGAAGCCTCTAATGCCCACTTTCGGGCATGCATTCCTTTACAGCCCTTGAGTTTCGTCTTTGTCATTTTCATTTGTCATATGATCAGACGACATTTTTCGTCTGTCATATACTTAAAACCCACTCCGGATACTTGAAGGGGCGAAAGTACGCGTGAAGGATGTACCAACCAATCCTGCTATATTGTAGATGATAACTGTTTTTCCCAAATTGCTTATCATCCAATTTTCCATCACTCTGTTGTAATGAGCTTTGAACGGAAAAAAAACTGACATCTAATGGTTGCAACCTGTGGCTATAATGAGGGGGAATGATAAGAAGGACAATGCCCTTTTTCTTGGCTATGTTAGCAGCGCTCAGCAAAATATGCGATTCATGATTATCAAGGATAAATAGCTTTCTTCGCTCAGGTAAAGCATACAAATGCTTCATAAAAGGGTGGAAGTACTCTTAGATCAGTTTTTGTGTGTAAACTCGGAAGGGTTTTCTCCAGCAGCTGATTGTTTTGGACTCCCTTTTAGCATGTGGTGCTGGCAGTTCCTTCTGGGTGGGCAAAGTAAAGCGGTAATAGGTTTCCCCTCTCAGCAACTGTTTGTTTCATTGTAACTAGAGTGCCTCATTCGGCTGAAGTAACTTCGTCGACTATTTACCTACCATTCCCCGTAAGGTCTTTAGGGGGTCTATGCACGGTTGTAACACCCGTTTTATCTGTATTATAGATGTCAGGCAATTCTCTCAGAATTAAAATTCTTGTAGTTGCAGAATTACACCCTACAATTATTATTGGAATATATTTTCGTAATTCAAGGAAATGATGAAAACAGGAAACACGGAAATGTAAGCAGGGTTTTTGTAAATCTCTTAGAATTACTATTTTCGTAATTGCAGGATTACAATTCTTACAATAATTGTTGGAATATATTTTGCAATTCTAGCTCAGATCTACAGCTCTATATAGAACAAGAAAATGATTGGTCTCTAATTCAAGGAAATTTTGGAATCAAGAAGCAGAGGAATCTGAACAGGGTTTTTGTAATTTAAAAATCAACTATCAGAAATTACGAATTCATTTACATATCCACTCAAAAAAAAGTGAGAGCAGAGGCAAATAATCGAAGGAAAAAAAAATCCAGATAAAACAGTGAGCTTTAAATATTTAGGTAGAGTAATTTGATCATAAAACCAGCTGTTTAAACCTTTTAAACTTTTGTCTACCCTGCCCTTTTTCGCTAAGGGTGACATTATGGAATACTTACATTATTTCAAGGTTTTTCACAATCACAGCTACATAACAGCTCCAAATCAAGAATTAGAGACTCGTTTATACCGACAGGATAAATTTGCAATAGCTGGTTCCATTCTCCAGGTTCAGTCGGACAGCTAACCGCCTAAAAAATAGAGGGCAAATATTAAAACAAATAATACTATAGAAAAATAAGGATTCAAAACTAGTAAAAACTCTACTACTAACTAAAAATATGTGATTATAAAAACAACCAACACCAATACAGCCACGTGTGCTTTCCACATCAATACTCGCATAATGTAACAATATACAACTTATTAAAAAAAAAATTCAATTACATCCATAGCCAGGAGTCCAGAGGGCTTGTGCACCGTCTCGAAAGGGAATATCTGATAAGATAGATTACACACTTAGTGAAATATAAGTAGGAATGACCTATCGACTCGTGACATGACCACGTGGTAGCACCATATATGGGCATAGAGTCCCTAGGGAGAACACCTGTGCTGTCAGTCCGACGGGGCACCATATATGGGCATGGAATCCCCAGGGAGAACACATTTCCGAGAAATTGATTGCGTAACCTGGCCTAACCTCATGAGCTCGTGACGGGGCACCATATATGGGCATAGCCTCCCTAGGGGAAATGGACTTCTCACTGAGAATGAAAAAACAGGATTTTTCTCACTTTGATGTATTTTCAAGGAGAATTGTCTCCGGGTGAAGTTTATTAATGTCTTTGGTGTTCGTCCAGGAGAATTGTTTCCGGGCGAAGTTTATTAATGTCTTTGGTGATCGTCCAGGAGAATTGTTTCTGGGCGAAGTTTATTAATGTCTGACGGATGGAATTCCAAATGTGACAGTGCAGTGATGCCAAAACAAAAGGAACACATAGAAATAACGTTTAGGGATTATTTGGGATGAAATAGTTTTGAGACATTTTAGGGAATTATTTAAGCGAAACCGTTTGAGGCATTTTAGAAGATGTGAGGTCCCCTACCACAGCCCCAAAGGGCCCTCCTACCCCAACCCCCAAGGACCCTCCTATCCCAACCCGAAAGAGCCCCCCCCCAACTTTTTTGCCCCCCAATTTTATTTAATACTTTTTTATTTGCGCATTTGAGACACAGAAGTGCCCCATCCCCCCAACCTTTTGGTTCCCCTCGAATATATTTTGTTCAGAACAAGTTCCTTTCTTAATGTCCCTCCTAAACCCATTTTTCAAGTTGAAGTACCCATCCTTTTTACCCACAACTTTACTTTACAGCTTTTTCGATACCTCAACACCAAGCAATACTTTTAAAAGACATTTCAGAGCAAGTTCCTTTCTTAATGTCCCTCCTAAACCCATTTTACAACTTGAAGCATCCATCCTTTTCACCCACAACTTTACTTTAGAGCTTTTTGAATGCCCCAACACCAAGCAGTACTTTTCAAAAGGCATTTCAGAACAAGTTTATTTCTTATTGTCCCTCCAAAACCCATTTTACAAGTTGAAGTACCCATACTTTTCCTCATAACTTTACTTTACGACTTTTTGCATACCCCATAATCAAGCAATACTTTTCAAAGGCATTTCAGAACAAGTTCTTTACTTAATGTCCTTCCTAAACACATTTTACAACTTGAAGCATCCATCCTTTTCACCCACATTTTTACTATGAGGCTTTTTGGATACCTCAACACAAAGCAATACTTTTCAAAAGGCTTTATTATATCTTTTCAGAACAAGTTCTTTGCGTAATTTTCTTCCTAAATCCATTTTACAAGTTCAAGTACTTATCTTTTTTCCCACAATTTTACTTTACGACTTTTTTGCACACCCAAACATCAAGCAATACTTTCCAAAAGACTTTATTATATCTTTTCAGAACAAGTTTTTTCTTAATGTCCTTCCTAAACCAATTTTACAAGTTGATGTACTCATCTTTTCACCCACAACTTTACTATAAGGCTTTTCGAAGTCCCCAACATCAAGCAATACTTTTCAAAAGGCTATATTATATCTTTTCAGAACAAGTTTTTTTCTTAATGTCCTTCCTAAACCAATTTTACAAGTTGAAGTACTCATCTTTTCACCCACAACTTTACTTTGCGACTTTTTGCACACTCAAACATCAAGCAATACTTTTTTAAAGGCTTTATTATATCTTTTCAGAAGAAGTTCTTTACGTAATTTTCTTCCTAAACCCATTTTACAATTTGAAGTACTTATCTTTTTCCCCACAACTTTACTTTACGACTTTTTTGCACACCAAAACATCAAGCAATACTTTCCAAAGGGCTTTATTATATCTCTTCAAAACAAGTTCTTTTCTTAATGTCCTTCCTAAACCAATTTTACAAGTTGAAGTAATTGTCTTTTTCTCCACAAATTTATTTTACGACTTTTTTGTGCAACCCAGGATCAAGAAATACTTTTCAAAAGGCTTTATTATAATATTTTCAGAACAATTTATTTTCTTAATGTACTTCCTAAGCCAATTTTACAAATTTAAAATTTTTCCCCAGTTAATAGATAAGGATACATCATAGTTGTGAATATTTTATCGGAACAAAAACAGTTCTATTTCAATTTTAAATTTTCTCAACGAACTGGAGAAAAGTTCAAGTTCTCTTCTGAACTTTATAAAAGAAAAAGGAATTATTTTTTAGTAAATTGTATTTTTCCAAATAATATAAAAATTTTACACTTCGGTTCAGATTTTTCTCTAAATGAAGAAAACAATTTAAATACTGTTCCAAATTTTTCATAGAAGATAGAAAAGTTCAAGTTCTCTTCTGAATTTTATCAAAGAACAAAATTCAATTCTAATTTCTCCAGAAAAAATAAAAATCTTCCACTTCAGTTTTAAGTTCACCAAAGACATAAAGAACTTTAAAGTTATATTCTGAATTTACCCGTAGTAGATAGAAAAAGCCATACCATAGTTGTGAATATTTTCCCGGAAGACAAAAAGTTTTATTTCAATTTTCAATTTTCTCAAAGAAGTCAAGGAAAGTTCAAGATCTCTTCTGAATTTTCTCAATGAAAAAGAAATTAGTTATTGATCATTTCTATTTTTCCAAATAGTATGAAAATTTTTTTCTTTTCAGTTCAGATTTTTCTCAAAGAGATGAAAAAATTTTAAATGCTGTTTCAAATTTTTCATGGGAGATAGAAAAGTTCAAGTTCTCTTCTGAATTTTTACCAAAGAACACACTTCAATTGTAATTTCTCCAGAGAAAATAAAAATCTTCCACTTCAGTTTTAAGTTCTCCAAAGACATAAAGAAATTTAAAGTTATATTCTAAATTTTTCCGTAGAAGATAGAAAAAGCTATACCATAGTTGTGAATATTTTCCCTGAAGATAAAAAGTTCTAGTTCAATTTTTAATTTTCTAAACGAAGTGAAAAAAGTTCAAGTTCTATTCTGAATTTTCTCAATGAAAAAGAAATTAGTTATTGGTCATTTCTATTTTTTCAAATAATGTAAAAATTTTCCACTTCAGTTCAGATCTGTCTCGAAGAGATGAAAAATTTAAAATACTGTTCCAAATTTTTGTAGATTTTGAACTTTACTTGTGAATATTTTCACAGAATATAAAAAGTTCTAGTAAATTTTTAAATTTTCTCAACGAAGTGAAGAAAAGTTCAAGTTCTCTTCTGAATTTTCTCATTGAAAAAGAACTTAGCTATTGATCAATTCTATTTTTCCAAATAATATAAAAATTTTTCATTTTGGATCAGATTTTTCTCAAAGAGATGAAAAAATTTTAAATGCTGTTTCAAATTTTTCATAGGAGATAGAAAAGTTCAAGTTCTCTTCTGAATTTTACCAAAGAACACACTTCAATTGTAATTTCTCCAGAGAAAATAGAAATCTTCCACTTCGGTTTTAAGTTCTCCAAAGACATAAAGAAATTTAAAGTTATATTCTATATTTTTCCGTAGTAAATAGAAAAAGCTATACCATAGTTGTGAATATTTTCCCTGAAGATAAAAAGTTCTAGTTCAATTTTTAATTTTCTAAACGAAGTGAAAAAAAGTTCAAGTTCTATTCTGAATTTTCTCAATGAAAAAGAAATTAGTTATTGGTCATTTCTATTTTTTCAAATAATGTAAAAATTTTCCACTTCAGTTCAGATCTGTCTCGAAGAGATGAAAAACTTAAAATACTGTTCCAAATTTTTCACAGAATATAAAAAAGTTCATTCTACTGAATTTTCTCAATGAAAAAGGAATTAGCTATTGATTAATTCTATTTTTCCAAATAATATAAAAATTTTTCACTTCGGATCAGATGTTTCTCAAAGATGAAAAATTTTTAAATACTGTTCCAAATTTTTCATGGAAGATAGAAAATTTCAAGTTCTCTTCTGAATTTTACCGAGGAACACACTTCAATTGTAATTTCTCCAGAGAAAATAAAAATCTTCCACTTCAGTTTTAAGTTCCCTAAAGACATAAAGAAATTTAAAGTTCTATTCTAAATTTTTCCGTAGAAGATAGAAAAGCTATACCATAGTTGTGAATATTTTCCCGGAAGATAAAAAATTCTAGTTCAATTTTAATTTTCTCAACGAAGTGAAGAAAAGTTCAAGTTCTATTCTGAATTTTCTCAATGAAAAAGAAATAAGTTATTGATCAATTCTATTTTTCAAAATAATATAAAAATTTTCCACTTCAGTTCAGATTTTTCTCAAAGAGATGAAAAAAGTTTAAAATACTGTTCCAAATTTTTGATAGAAGATAGAAAAGTTCAAGTTCTCTTCTGAATTTTACCAAAGAACACAATTCAATTGTAATTTCTCCAGAGAAAATAAAAATCTTCCACTCCAATTCAGTTTTAAGTTCACCAAAGACATAAAGAACTTTAAAGTTCTCTTCTATATTTATCCGTAGTAGATAGAAAAAGCTATACCATAGTTGTGAATATTTTCCCGGAAGACAAAAAGTTCTAGTTCAATTTTCAATTTTCTCAACGAAGTCAAGGAAAATTCATGATCTATTCTGAATTTTCTCCATGAAAAAGAAGTTATTTATTAATCATTTCTATTTTTCCAAACAATATAAAAATTTTCTACTTCAGTTCAGATGTAACTCAAAGAGATGAAAAATTTTAAATACTCTTCCAAATTTTTCACAGAAGATAAAAAAGTTCATTCTTCTGAATTTTCTCAATGAAAAAAAAATTAGTTATTGATCAATTCTATTTTTCCAAATAATATAAAAATTTTTCCCTTCGGATCAGATGTTTGTCAGATGGCAAAATTTAAAGACTGTTCTAAATTTTTCTTGGAAGATGAAAAAGTTCAAGTTCTCTTTTGAGTTTTACTAAGCAACAAACTCCGATCCTAGTTTCTCAAGAGAAAATAAAAATCTTCCAGTTCAGTTTTAAGTTCCCCAAAGACATTAAGAAATTTAAAGTTCTATTCTATATTTTTCCGTAGTAGATAGAAAAAGCTATACCATAGTTGTGAATATTTTCCCGGAAGATAATAAGTTCTAGTTCAATTTTTAATTTTCTCAACGAAGTAAAGAAAAGTTCAAGTTCTATTCTGAATTTTCTCAATGAAAAAGAAATTAGTTATTGATCATTTCTATTTTTCCAAATAATATAAAAATTTTCCACTTCAGTTCAGATTTTTCTCAAAGAGATGAAAAAATTTTAAAATACTGTCCCAAATTTTTGATAAAAGATAGAAAAGTTCAAGTTTTCTTCTGAGTTTTACCAAAGAACACAATTCAATTCTAATTTCTCCAGAGAAAATAAAAATATTCCACTTTCAGTTCTTTATTTCACAAAGACATAAAGAAATTTAAAGTTCAATTCTAAATTTTTCGGTGGAAGATAGAAAAAGTAATACCATACTTGTGAATATTTTCCTGGAAGATAAAAAGTTCTATTTCAATTTAAAATTTTCACAACGAAGTGAAGAAAAGTTCAAGTTCTCTTCTGAATTTTACCAAAGAACACACTACAATTCTAATTTCTCCAGAGAAAATAAAAATCTTCCACTTCAGTTTTAAGTTCCCCAAAGACATAATGAAATTTAAAGTTCTATTCTAAATTTTTCCGTAGTAAATAGAAAAAGCTATACCATAGTTGTGAATATTTTCCCAGAAAATAAAAAGTTCTAGTTCAATTTTTAATTTTCTCAACGATGTGAAGAAAAGTTCAAGTTCTATTCTGAATTTTCTCAATGAAAAGGAAACTAGTTATTTATCATTTCTATTTTTCCAAATAATATAAAAATTTTCTACTTTAGTTCAGATCTGTCTCGAAGAGATGAAAAATTTAAAATACTGTTCTAAATTTTTCACAGAAGATAAAAAAGTTCAAGTTCTCTTCTGAATTTTACCAAAGAACACATTTCAATTCTAATTTCTCCAGAGAAAACCAAAATTTTCCATTTCAATTGTTTATTTCACAAAGACTTAAAGAAATTTGAACTTCAATTCTAGATTTTGAACTTTACTTGTGAATATTTTCACAGAATATAAAAAGTTCTAGTACATTTTTAAATTTTCTCAATGAAGTGAAGAAAAGTTCAAGTTCTCTTCTGAATTTTCTCATTGAAAAAGAACTTAGTTATTGATCAATTCTATTTTTCCAAATAATATAAAAATTTTTCATTTCGGATCAGATTTTTCTCAAAGAGATGAAAAAATTTTAAATGCTGTTTCAAATTTTTCATGGGAGATAGAAAAGTTCAAGTTCTCTTCTGAATTTTACTAAAGAACACACTTCAATTGTCATTTCTCCAGAGAAAATAAAAATCTTCCACTTCAGTTTTAAGTTCACCAAAGACATAAAGAACTTTAAAGTTCTATTCAAAATTTATCCGTAGTAGATAGAAAAAGCTATACCATAGTTTTGAATATTTTCCCGGAAGACAAAAAGTTCTAGTTCAATTTTCAATTTTCTCAACGAAGTCAAGGAAAGTTCAAGATCTATTCTGAATTTTCTCAAAGAAAAAGAAATTAGTTATTAATCATTTCTATTTTTCCAAATAATAAAAAATTTTCTACTTCAGTTCAGATGTAACTCAAAGAGATGAAAAATTTTAAATACTCTTCCAAATTTTTCACAGAAGATAAAAAAGTTCATTCTTCTGAATTTTCTCAATGAAAAAAAAATTAGTTATTGATCAGTTCTATTTTTCATAATAATATAAAATATTTTCCCTTCGGATCAGATTTTTGTCAAAGAGATGACAAAATTTAAAGACTCTTGCAAATTTTTCTTGGAAGATAGAAAAATACAAGTTCTCTTTTGAATTTTACCAAAGAACAAGCTTCAATTGTAATTTCTCCAGAGAAAATAAAAATCTTCCAGTTCAGTTTTAAGTTCTCCAAAGACATTAAGAAATTTAAAGTTCTATTCTATATTTTTCCGTAGTAGATAGAATAAGCTATACCATAGTTGTGAATATTTTCCCGGAAGATAATAAGTTCTAGTTCAATTTTTAATTTTCTCAACGAAGTAAAGAAAAGTTCAAGTTCTATTCTGAATTTTCTCAATGAAAAAGAAATTAGTTATTGATCATTTCTATTTTTCCAAATAATATAAAAATTTTCCACTTCAGTTCAGATTTTTCTCAAAGAGATGAAAAAATTTTAAAATACTGTCCCAAATTTTTTATAAAAGATAGAAAAGTTCAAGTTTTCTTCTGAGTTTTACCAAAGAACACAATTCAATTCTAATTTCACCTATAGAAAATAAAAATATTCCACTTCAGTTCTTTATTTCACAAAGACATAAAGAAATTTAAAGTACAATTCTAAATTTTTCGGTGGAAGATAGAAAAAGTAATACCATACTTGTGAATATTTTCCCGGAAGATAAAAAGTTCTAGTTCAATTTAAAATTTTTCACAGAAGATTAATCCGGGTTGCAGCGGTAGCTAGCAACCTAGTAAGAGACGATCACGTCCAATGTTAAGAAATATAAAAACCCATAGTTCTTAACAAAGGAGTCAGATCAAAACAAAAAGTACACCATTAGAACCGCCTTGTCCGAAACCCCTGTATAGGAAACTTTCTGTCCCTTGGCTTGAACAGCAAGGGAAATATATTGGCTTGAAAATCAAGAAAATTGACTTTAACCACGTTATTCTCCCCAAACGGGATGTTTTTTTCTCTTTTCTTTTTTTTTCTTTTCCACAGATAGCTTGGCACTGGAACATCGTAGAGGGTTGTTCAATAGCTCATTTTAAAGGAAATTAATTGGGTTAAAAATCTATAGTAACTAAAATAAATTATTTCTAAAAGAGAATAAATTTTTCCACCAAAAACTGCATTTTTGATGTCGTTTCACACTGCAGTCTTTCAAACATAATCGTATACCAGCGGTAAGATTTGAACCCACGCGTCCGAAGAGACTGGTGGCTAACACCAGTGTCTTGGACCACTCGGCCAGGCTGCCTCTCATAAATAAATATATATGTGAATTTGGGTTGCAGCAGTAGCTAGCAACCTAGTAAGAGACGATCAGTCCCATGCTAAGAAATATAACAAAACTCCTAAAAATAGAGTAAGATCAAAACAAAAGTACATCATTAGAACTACCTTGTCTGAAACCCTACTAGATAAATAATGAATGTCGACATAGCTTTATATTAGAGCTATGACGTGAATAGAAAAACACGAAATTATTTTGTTGTTTCTGATGACGTCATGAAATAATATCATTGCCCCACGACATCAATAAAATCATTACGCCGTGACGTCATAATTACTACTTGAGAAGGACAAAGATGTAAATTCTCTCATTCTTGATTAGAATAATATGTATATATATATATACATATATGTATATATATATATATATATATATATATATATATATATATATATATATATATATATATATATATATATATATATATATATATATATATATATATATATATATATATATATATATATATATATATATATATATATATATATATATATATATATATATATATATATATATATATATATATATATATATATATATATATATATATATATATATATATATATATATATATATATATATATATATATATATATATATATATATATATATATATATATATATATATATATATATATATATATATATATATATATATATATATATATATATATATATATATATATATATATATATATATATATATATATATATATATATATATTACAATAAAGAACGGTACCTTGCCCATGTTAACTGAAATATAAATAGGGATTATGTAATTTCCAATAGTATCATGGCTCTAGAGATGGCTGAAACCTAGTTACAATAAAAAACGATCATCGGAATAACAAAAATATAATAAAGAACGACTTCTTGCCTATACTAAATTTTATAGGCCACTTAACTATAGTATAGGCTAGTAGAGTTATTATATTTAAGGTCAATATATTAAAATTTTCCACTAAAAGACGGTCATTGGAATAAAAACCCAATACATACATTTGATTTAGTTAGCTACTTGATTGTTTGAGGCTAGTCTCTTACTATTTCAAAGAAGAAAAAGCCGTAGGCTTTTTCCTGTTTGTAATCAATTAGAAAGAGTTCTACCTTTAATATTATTACATTAAATCTGGGTTGCAGCAGTAGCTAGCAACCTAGTAAGAGACGATCACGTCCAATGTTAAGAAATATAAAAAAGCCCTAACTCCTGAGAAGAGAGTCAGATCAAAACAAAAATTACACCATTAGAACCACCTTGTCCAAAACCCCTATTAAGGAAACTTATCACTCTTTGGCTTGAATAACAAAGAAAATATATTGGCTTAAAAATCAAGAAAATTGACTTTAACCACGTTATTCTCCACAAACGGGATATTTTTTTTCTTTCCGCTTAATTTTCCTCCTCAACTAGCTGGCCACTGGAAAATCATAGAGAGCTATATAATAGCTCATTTTAAAGGAAATTGCTAAATCTAGTGCGTTTTGTAATTAAAAATAAAAAACTTTTTAAAGTAGTCCGGGTTGCAGCGGTAGCTAGCAACCTAGTAAGAGACGATCACGTCCAATGTTAAGAAATATAAAAACCCATAGTTCCTAAAAAAGGAGTCAGATCAAAACAAAAAGTACACCATTAGAACCGCCTTGTCCGAAACCCCTGTATAGGAAACTTTCTGTCCCTTGGCTTGAACAGCAAGGGAAATATATTGGCTTGAAAATCAAGAAAATTGACTTTAACCACGTTATTCTCCCCAAACGGGATATTTTTGTCTCTTTTCTTTTTTCTTTTCCACAGATAGCTTGGCACTGGAACATCGTAGAGGGTTGTTCAATAGCTCATTTTAAAGGAAATTCATTGGGTTAAAAATCTATAGTAACTAAAATAAATTATTTCTAAAAGAGAATAAATTTTTTCACCAAAAACTGCATTTTTGATGTCTTTTCACACTGCAGTCTTTCAAACATAATCGTATACCAGCGGTAAGATTTGAACCCACGCCTCCGAATAGACTGGTGGCTAACACCAGTGTCTTGGACCACTCGGCCAGGCTGCCTCTTATAATTTGGGTTGCAGCAGTAGCTAGCAACCTAGTAAGAGACGATCAGTCCCATGCTAAGAAATATAAAAACCCAAAAACTCCTAAAAATAGAGTAAGATCAAAAAAAAAGTACATCATTTGAACTACCTTGTCTGAAACCCTACTATATAAATAATGAATGTCGTCATAGATTTATATTAGAGCTATGACGTGAATAGAAAAACACAAAATTATATTGTTGTTTCTGATGACGTCATGAAGTAATATCATTGCGCCATGACGTCAATAAAATCATTAGGCCGTGAGGTCATAATTACTACTTAAGAACGACAAAGATGTAAATTCTCTCATTCTTGATTAGAATAATGGTTAGATCAAAGCAAGCTATACGCAAGTTGAAAAAACAGTACTACACAAACAACAGAGATAGTATCTTGATTTATAGTAAAGAACGACCTCTTGTCTATGCTAAATTTTATAGGCCACTTAACTATAGTATAGGCTAGTACAGTTATATTTAAAGTCAATATATTAAAAATTATAATAAAGATTACATAAAGTATCGATGTGGTTCATTATAAATTATATACCGGGAATCGAACCCGGACCTGCTACATGAAATCCGGGTTGCAGCGGTAGCTAGCAACCTAGTAAGAGACGATCACGTCCAATGTTAAGAAATATAAAAACCTCTAACTCCTAAAAAAAGAGTCAGATCAAAACAAAAAGTACACCATTAGAACCGCCTTGTCCGAAACCTCTATAAAGGAAACTTACCGTCCTTTGGCTTGAATAACAAAGAAAATATTTTGACTTGAAAATCAAGAAAATTGACTTTAACCACGTTATTCTCTACAAACGGGATATTTTTTTCTTCCTTTCTTTTCCACAGATAGCTTGGCACTTGAACATCGTAGAGAGTTGTTCAATGGCTCATTTTAAAGGAAATATCTAGATGTAGTGCCATTTGTACTTAGTTCTTTTTTAAATTAATTATTTTTTACGAAAAACTTAATTTTGTATATACAATATTGATCAATGAAGTCATAGTCGTTGGATGTAGTTAGTACATGATAAAGGCTCGATAATAGAATTTAAGCTGAAACTAAGTAAGGGACAATTATGCCTCCATATATTCACAGTGATGCATAAGATGCCCCATTACATCTGTAAACTGTTCCACAGTTGCTGGTCCATACCTTGGAAGCTTTTCACTAAACATGCAACATTTCTTTTGGATATTACTATGAAGTTTTGCAAAAGCATCTCTAGTTGACTTTTCAACAAAATCAATTCTTTAAGAGATAATTTTAATCTTTAATTTTTAATATTTTTCGTAATCCCGGTAAAACATTCGTAAAATTTTTCTCAATTTACAAAGATCAGCCAGTGCGTTCTTTGCAGCTTGTGTAAACTGTAATAATATCCATGGTACCCCAGCAATAGTTTTAATTTTTCAATTCAAGCTAGAAAAATACCTTAAAATGTTAAAATTAGTTTTATTTTTTCGTTAGTTTCTAACTACCCGATGTGGGATTTACTATGTAATATCAGACCACAAATATTAAATTTTTTAATATATTTTATTTTTCAGTTTAGAATCACTAGTTATTTTGTAAACTTCAAAAATATTTATGATATCTGAGCAATACTTTTAATCTTTTCATTGAAACTAACAAAATACCTGAAAATTTAAAAATTAGTTTTATTTTTTGCATACTCGACACAAGTTTTAAGAAGTGTTAATTAGATAAGAATATTATTTCTTGTTTTGTAATAAGATGTCTTCTAAGCGAGTTATACGTAATTTAAAAAAAACAGTACTATACAATAAACAGAGACAACATCTTGAAAAGAAAAAAGCAAAGGTATTCAACCGACAAGTTACATTAAAAGAGGATCACTGAAATAACAAACCATTCCATACATTGGACTTAGTTAGCTACTTGATTGTTTGACTGTCGTCTCTTACTATTTAAAAGAAGAAAAAGCCGTAGGCTTTTTCCTGTTTGTATTTACAGTTAAAAAACGAACTCAAGCCCGAAGAAACTGAAACCTGTGGTTCATTCATATAATCGCCATTACTTTAGCTAGGATGTAAATAAACAAGTTTCTTTTTTAAATTTTAAATTTAAAAGAGGGCTTTTGATTCAACACATTGAAAATTCTCCACGACGGGGAATCAAACCCGTTCTCCCATGTAACAAGTGGGCATCTTTACAAATAGACTATCGAAGACTTATAAAGTGAAAGTTACATATTAGATATGATAATAATTTTTAATATTTACATTAGAGAACGAACTTTAGTCCATAGTTTATATTAGAGGAAGATCATTAGAAAAGCACACCATTGCATATCTTGAACTGAGTTAGCTGTGGAGTTTATATCAATTATAGTACTGGGAGCTTGTCGGTGTCGCTGCTGGGCCCCAGCACTCGGCATGTGGCAGGCTTCCTTATATAGATTCTATATATATATAGATTTTGGTTGGTAATTTGTTGTTTTTTCATACTGCAGTCTTTTCAAAGATATTTGATTATTAAAGCAAGTCCGATTTCTAACAACAATATCTACTATGCTCCAAACTTTGGTTTTATTTTGTAAGCTTTTTAAATTCTTGTAATCCCTTGTTAAAATATATACAAATATTCTTGCAAATACCAGAGTTTTGCTCTTTACACAATTTAATATCTTTTTATAGTAAAGAACGACCTCTTGTCTATGCTAAATTTTATAGGCCACTTAACTATAGTATAGTATATCCGGGTTGAAGTGGTAGCTAGCAACCTAGTAAGAGACGATCACGTCCAATGTTAAGAAATATAAAAACCCATAGTTCCTAACAGAGGAGTCAGATCAAAACAAAAAGTACACCATTAGAACCGCCTTGTCTGAAACCCCTGTATAGGAAACTTTCTGTCCATTGGCTTGAACAGCAAGGGGAATATATTGGCTTGAAAATCAAGAAAAGTGGCAGCTACTACAACATTCTGCCTAAACGGGATATTTTTTTCTTTTTTTCTTTTGTATCCAGAGATAGCTTGGCACTGGAACATCGTAGAGAGTTGTTCAATGGCTCATTTTAAAGCAAATTAATTGGGTTAAAAACTTTTTGTAACTAAAATAAATTATTTCTAAAAGTGAATAAATTTTTCCACCAAAAACTGCATTTTTGATGTCTTTTCACACTGCAGTATTTCAAACATAATCGTATACCAGCGGTAAGATTTTATAATAAAGATCGAACTCTTCCCTATACTAACTTGCATAGGCAACTTTAATATAGTTAAGATTAAAGTATTTATATTACACATCATTATTAAATATAAAAGGTTCAAATGTTCGAAGATTATAGAGTTATAGTAAAGAACGAACTTCAGTCCATAGTAACTAAAACAAGATTATAATTAGCTTTGGTTATAATAAAGAACGACCTCTTTCCTCTACTAAATTTTATAGGCCACTTAACTATAGTATAGGCTAGTACAGTTATTATATTTAAGGTCAATATATTAAAATTTTCCACTAAAAGACGGTCATTGGAATAAAAACCCAATACATTCATTTGATTTAGTTAGCTACTTGATTGTTTGAGGCTAGTCTCTTACTATTTCAAAGAAGAAAAAGCCGTAGGCTTTTTCTTGTTTGTAATTACAGTATAGAACAAACTTCCAGCCTATAGTTCATTAAAAGACGATCATTCGAAGAACATACCATTGCATATATTAGACCTATTTGGCTGCTCGAATCCTTGGAAAAAAATCTTATTTTCCAACTGAAACTTGAATAATTAATTTTAAATAAAATAATTTTATTTAACTGCATAGCGCAAAAATATTTATAGTGTCCGATCAATAATTTCCATTTTTTGATTAAAACAAGAAAAACTAGAACAATTTCAAAATTAGTTTGGTTTTCCTTTTGCTTCCATTGGCTGGCCATTACATGCTGGCCATGTAATTTTTTTGCTCCATTAAGTTTATCTCATCTCATTTCAAAATTATTATTGTATCCTGGAACAAAACTTTTTTGGCTTAACCCGAATAGTGCGTATCTCTGTATTGTTGTCCTATATTCCCAATGAAAAATAGTCAATTTTTTTTAATTTTAGTTTTTCGTTCAGAATTGGTAAAGTTATTATGTAAACTGCAAAAATATTTATGATGTCTAACAAATAATAATAAATTTTTAATTAAAAATAGAAAAATACCTGACAATTTTAGCATTAGTTTAGTTTTTTTGTCTCCTATAACCAAATTTTTTTTTGGCTTAACCCGTAAAAAACATATTCCAATATTGTCATCATAACAATGGCTCCACCTTTTTCTATAGCACTGTAGTAGAAACTGCTATTTTTATTATTAAAAGAGGCATTTAGATATGGATATGTAAAATACAGTAATTTTTTTAGGGGTTTTAACAAAATTTTGATTTGTGAATTGTAAAAAGAGCAATTCCTGTAAATTTAAATAGAATAATTTTATTTTATCTTAGTTCAAATTTCTTATTGTATCCTGAAACCAAGCTTTTTCGGCTTAACCGTAAAGTGCGTATCTGTATATTGTTGTCCTATATTTTTCCAAAAAAAATTCAAATTTTTTAGTTTAGTTTTCAGTTCATAATCACTAAAGTTATTATGTAAACTGAAAAAATATTTATAATGTCTAAACCAATAATACTAATTTCATAATTTAAACTAGAAAAATAACTGAAAATTTTTTATAATAAAGAACGATTGTAGTAAGGAACGAATGCTCAACAAATTTTCTACAAGTAACCATATACGACGTATTAAGGAACATGATGTAATATCTAACACCAATTATGTACTGATAACCATATGAGACGTAATGATTGACGTGACGTAAAAATTGAAGAAATCAATTTTTATTTTATTTTAGATTTCAGTTCAGAATTGCTAAGTTTATAAACTGCAAAATTATTTATGGTATTTGATCAATAGTTTTAATCATTTAATTAAAATGAGAAAAATAATTGAAAATTCAAAAACTAATTTTATTTTTTGTTAGGTTTTTGTTACTTGATACGTGAACTATACATCGTTTATCCAAGGGTAGGTTTAAATTAAATATGACTAGATCATTATCAAACTCTATACAAAAATTTTTCAATTTAAATATTGAAGAAGTAAAAGGAAAAAAAGAAATAAATAAAGAAAGAAAAGAAACAAAAGCCTTCAAACATAAGCCACAAGACAAAGAAAATAAGGCGAATTTTGTTTCAGAATCAAACAATAATACGATTATAGAATCAGAAGCTGGTGAAAAAACTTATAAAATTACTAACGAAATTGACGAAGCATTGGAAAAACAATCAGAAGCAACCACGAATAGGAATAAAGCATCACAAGCTGATGAAAAACGTTCCGAAATTGACGACAAGACCGACGCTGGACTTGGAGTAAAATTACAAACAGCCACAGACACGAAAATAGAATCACAAGCAAGAACAGGCACAAAAACGAATATAATATCACAAGCTGAGGAAAAACGTTCCTTAAATGAAGAAAACATTGACGCAGAACCAAGCAAAAATTTAGAAACAACCACGAAATCAGCAATTGAGCTAGAAGAAGGGGACAAACATTCTAATGATGCAAATGATTTATCTCAAATTTATGCTGATTATGTTCTAAAAGCCAAACAGGAACAACGTCGAAAGCGAAAACAGGAAATAAAGCAGTGGACGAGTGCTGTAAAAATGTGGATGACATCAAAGAAAAATCTAGACAGTAATAATCCAGAATCTACCAAGAGTACGATGTCAGAATCACAAGCTGATGACGATTTTTTTAAAAATGCCAATGAAATTGACGCGGCATCGGGAAAACAATCAGAAACAACCCCGCATAGGGATACAGAATCATCAGCTGATGAAAAACGTTCCGAAATTGACGACAATACCGACTTTGGACTGGAAGTAAAATTAGAAACAGCCACGGACACGAAAACGGAATCACAAGCAAAAACAGGCACAAAAACAGATATAGAATCACAAGCTGGTGAAAAACGTTTCAAAACTGACGAAAACATCGACGCAGGATTATCAGAAAAATTAGAAACAACCACGAATATAGAAATAGAACAACAAGAAGGGGACATGAATTCTAAAAACGGCAAACTAAAACAGAAACTTAAGCAGGTGACAAGCGCTATAAAAATATGGACAGTTATGAACTCACTTCCGCTATGTTAATATTTAATTGGCGTTTTCACTCTTGGTATTTGCCAGTCGAAATTTTCGGGTTGTAACTTGAAGATTTACAGACCAAGCATGTTCTTGGAGTTTACTAAGTGATATTAGTAACTTTGGTTCTTGTTAATTGGAATATATGATTTGTATTATGGTTCTGAACAGTGAAAGAAATCAGAGGTGAGATTTTAAGGTCCAAATAGCTCCTGTCTGACGCAAAGAAACCTCTTGAAAAAGACATAGATGTCTCACTTTTTCTGCCTTAAAAAATAACCTAAACTAGAACCCCGCTTGATTCCAATGTCTAAATCAATCACACACCTTAAGGGGATACAAGCCCTAAACATCCTTCGAGATAAAAGTACCGGTGAAACTCCTGGAAAAAAAATATGCATTTCGATCACCCCCTAAAGAGCCCCAACCAGTGATTAGATCTGCCTGATGATTCCCCACCAATTAAATCACTACCTAGCTCTTTAAATCACCCATGTTATTACATTGTGACCATCAAGAAAACCAAATGGTTAACCCTTTACTTGAAATGAGTTAGTGGATATTAGAAGGCCTATATTTCTACTAGCTAACTCAACTTTTGAAGTAGTCTTTCTGAGAGACGGTATGAAAAGATGTTTAATTTACCTCTCACAAGGCCGCAGATTCAGTCCTTTCAAGGTCCAAGGAACTAATTGTTGAGGGTACCAAAATCCTTGCCATTTGAAAAGAAGTAGAAATTTCGTATAAATACGTGATTTATGGGGTTGACACCGGTATACCAACAGAAAAATTATGCACTAGAAGTAAGAGATGTATGCTCTCGATATCTCTAACCGTCTTAAGTGCCTCTAAGTTCTGGACAACCCTGAGCAGCGAGGATAGAAGTCTTTCAAAGATAATATACTGCTGCTCAAAGATAATATAGATTCTGCAGGCAGTACCATTGGGTGCAGCAGACGCAAGAATAAACGCTGGATATCTCAAGAGAGTCTGTGATCGAGCTGCGCTGGAATACCCTCCTAGTAAAGAGTATGCCAGAGTACAGACGACCCAATGGCCTATGCAATAACCACTGCACTGTGATAGGAAGACCTTTGTTGACAAGAATTATAATAAAAAAAGTATATAAAGTTTTAAAGATACAAAGGGATTAAATTTTCTAATATAATATATTATAATATGTAACCATAAAAATAAATATCTATGACGTAATGAGTGACTTGACGTAAGAAAATACAATAAGGAACGAACTTTAACCCATTGTAACTTAAGTATTAAATAAATCAGTTTTGGTCATAATAAAGAGCTGTGTAATGGCTCATTTTAAAGGAAACTGCAGTTTTTGTAATTAGTAAAATTAATTATTATCCTAAAACAAATTGCTACGATATGGGAAAGAATTATCTCTAGGTGATAGTAACTAATTTAATTTTGAAAAGAAAGAATTACGGTAGAAACCTAAATTGTAGTATAAGTAAGCTACTTTTCTTAAGAATCGTCCACCGGGATTTGAATTCAGATCGCAGGATTCAAAGTCTTAAGTGCTAAACACTACACCAAAAAAATAGATAATTTCAGAGACCACACTGCCTTTCCATGACGATAAAATAAAAGTTCAAAATAGGGATAAAATCCTTATTGATAGACAGTATATAATAAATTTCACAAAAATACCAGATATTTCGGTCATATATACAGTGACCGAAATCATTAGTAAAACTAATGATGACGGTCGCTGTATATGTGACCGAGATATATGGTATTTTTTGTGAAATTCATTATACACTCTGTCTATTAAAAAGGAAGAATATAAGAAAGAAGTTTATCGGCATATGATAACTTAAAGACTAAACGCTAACCATCAGTATTATCAATCAGTTTGTGTTAACAAACTTTATTGCAATTTCAGACAGTTCATATCCGGGTTGCAGCGGTAGCTAGCAACCTAGTAAGAGACGATCACGTCCAATGTTAAGAAATATAAAAAACCCCTAACTCCTAGAAAAATTGTCAGATCAAAACAAAAAGTACACCATTAGAATCGCCTTGTCCGAAAACCCTAAAAAGGAAACTTACCGCCCTTTGGCTTGAATAACAAAGAAAATATATTGGCTTGAAAATCAAGAAAATTGACTTTAACAACGTTATTCTCCACAAACGGGATATTTTTTTCTTTCTTTCTTCTGTTCCACAGATAGCTTGGCACTGGAACATCGTAGAGAGTTGTTCAATGGCTCATTTTAAAGCAAATCTCTAGATCTAGTGCCATTTGTACTTAATTTTTTTTAATTAATTATTTTTTACGAAAAAATAAATTTTTTATATACAATATTGATCAATGACGTCATAGTCGTTGGATGTAGTACATAAAGGCTCGATCATCGAATTTAAGCTGAAACAAAGTAAAGGACAATTATGCCTCCATATATTCACAGTGAAGTATAAGATTTAACATTACATCTGTAAACTGTTACACAGTTGCCGGTCCATGCCTTGGAAGCTTTTCAGTAAACATGCAACATTTCTTTTGGATATTACTATGAAGTTTTGCGAAAGCATCTCTAGCTGACTTTTCAACAAAATCTATTTTTTCAGAGAGAATTCTAATCTTTAATTTTGAATATTTTTCGTAATCCCGGTAGAACATTCGTAAAATTTTTCTCAATTTACAAAGATCAGCCTGTGCGTTCTTTGCAGCTTGTGCAATTACATAAAGGCTCGATCATCGAATTTAAGCTGAAACTAAGTAAAGGACAATTATGCCTCCATATATTCACAGTGATGTTTAAGATTTCCCATTACATGTGTAAACTGTTCCACAGTTGCCGGTCCATACCTTGGAAGCTTTTCGCTAAACATGCAACATTTTTTTGGATATTACTATGAAGTTTTGCGAAAGGATCTCTAGCTGACTTTTCAACAAAATCTATTCTTTCAGAGATAATTTTAATGTTTAATTTTGAATATTTTTTGTAATCCCTGTAAAAAATTCGTAAAATTTTTCTCAATTTACAAAGATCAGCCTGTTCGTTCTTTGCAGCTTGTGTAATTAAAAAAAGGCTCGATCATCGAATTTAAGCTGAAACTAAGTAAAGGACAATTTTGCCTCCATATATTCACAGTGATGTATAAGATTTCCCATTACATCTGTAAACTGTTCCACAGTTGCCAGTCCATACCTTGGAAGCTTTTCACTAAACATGCAACATTTCTTTTGGATATTACTATGAAGTTTTGCGAAAGCATCTCTAGCTGACTTTTCAACAAAATCTAGTCTTTCAGAGATAATTTTAATCTTTAATTTTGAATATTTTTCGTAATCCCGGTAAAACATTCTTAAAATTTTTCTCAATTTACAAAGATCAGCCTGTGCGTTCTTTGCAGCTTGTGTAATTATAATAAAGAACGAACGCTTGCTCATAGTAACTGAAATATTAATTAAAAGTAGTAGCTCTAGCTTTAGTGGCAGTATTATCATCGGTAAACTTTTCTAGAGTATGGTGCAATAAATGACTTACTTACATGCTTTATTCTCTGAAATTCGTCTTGAACGCTTGCTCATAGTAACTGAAATATTAATTAAAAGTAGTAGCTCTAGCTTTAGTGGCAGTATTATCATCGGTAAACTTTTCTAGAGTATGGTGCAATAAATGACTTACTTACATGCTTTATTCTCTGAAATTCGTCTTGAACGCTTGCTCATAGTAACTGAAATATTAATTAAAAGTAGTAGCTCTAGCTTTAGTGGCAGTACTATCATCGGTAAACTTTTCTAGAGTATGGTGCAATAAATGACTTACTTACATGCTTTATTCTCTGAAATTCGTCTCTTACTACTCAAACTAAGAAAAAACCGTAGGCTTTTTCCTGTTTGTAATTTCAACAAAAAATTAAACTAATTTAAAATTTTTCGGGTAGTTTTCCAGTTCATTTATATTTCTTTCTTTTCCACAGATAGCTTGGCACTGGAACATCGTAGAGAGTTGTTCGATAGCTCATTTTAAAGGAAATCAATTGGGTTAAAAATCATTAGTAACTAAAATAAATTTTACAGTAAAGAACGGACTTTCAACCCCTAGTAACTAAAATAAAATTAAAATTTCATGTTAAAGATTGATCAATAATGTCATAATCGTAGGTTGTAGCCAGGTCGTGTCTTGCTATTCTAATCCGGGTTGCAGCGGTAGCTAGCAATCCGGGTTGCAGCGGTAGCTATTACAGTAAAGAACAAAGTTCCAGCACATCGTAGCTAAAATAAGATTATAATTAATATTAGCGATTGATCAATGATGTCATAATCGTAGGTTGTGGTCAGGTCGTCTCTTACTATTCCAATTAAGATAAATCCACAGGCTTTTTCTTGTTGGTAATACAGTAAGGTAAAATAATAAATGACTTCTAGCCTATATTTTATGTTAAAGAACGATAATTAGCAAAATTATATGTTCTATGATATCATATCATATCTATGAACATATCTATGATATGTTCTATGAAAAATCGATGCTTGTATATTATCTGGGTTGCTTTTACATTAAAAAACGAACTGTACCCTATGGTAACTAAAGTACTAAAAGGAATAATTATATAGATTACATAAATTAACGATAATTGAGATGTAGAGATAGCTAACACGTATCAAAGAAAAAAGAAAAGCAAAGGTATGCATTCAACAAGGCGTATTGAGATGTTAAAATTGAGAGAGCCAGACAAAACATCAGGGAGTGTTTCACAGTAGGGGCCGAAGTCTGTATAATAGAAACTGATGTAAGAGAGAAAATAAATAGAGGTTTTTGGTGTGTATGACGTTATTATAATGATGAATTGACTCTTGCCTGTACTATCTGAGAGCTAACTAAACTTTGACTTTACTAAGCAGCTTTGTTAAAAAATACATTCCAGAAGATGCATAAAAATATCAGCTTAGAAATGTCACTTCAATGTTATAATTGTCTCCTTGAACTATTTTTTGGGGTTTCAACCTCTAAAGTGAGTATCTTTTGTGCTTCATTTTCTTAGGAAAATCCAGGTTGCAGCGGTAGCTAGTAACCTAGTAAGAGACGATCACGCCCCATAGTAAAAACCAAAGTAACCCATAACTCCTGAAAAAAGATTCAAATCAAAACTAAAAGTACACTATTAAAACCACCTTGTCCCAAACTTATATATAGCAAACTTACCGTTCTTTGGCTTGAATAACAAAGAAAATATATTGGCTTGACAATCAAGAAAATTGACTTTAACCACGTTATTCTCCACAAACGGGATATTTTTTCTTTCTACTTTTTCTTTCTCCTCAGCTAGCTGGGCACTGGAAAATCATAGAGAGCTGTATAATAGCTCATTTTAAAGAAAATTGCTATATCTAGTCACTTTTGTAATTAAAAAAGAAATACTTTTTTAAGTAGAATCAATTTTGTCAAAAAAATTGCATTTTTGATGTAGTTTCATACTGCAGTCTTTTCAAAGATATTTGAATTTTGAAGCAATCAAACAGTTCATGGTAATGAAATCTATAGCAATAATAGCTACTTGTCTCAATATTAACCAAAACTCGAAAGAAAGAAATTTTGATACCAATAGATACATCAAAGCAAACAGTTCTTGATAACTAACTGTATTTTTTATAGTAAGAGCGACTCGTCTCAATAGTAAAACTTGCTACATCTAGTTCCTTCTGTAATTAAAGATAAAATATTTTTTTAATAGTTCCAGTTTGCAGTGGTAGCTAGGAACCTTATTAAAACGATCATTCAAAGAACATACCATCGTATTTATTGGACTTAGTTAGCTGCTTGATTCCTTGAAGAAAAAAAAAATCTTATTTGTCAACTGAAACTAGAATAATTCCTGAAAATTTTAAACAAAATAATTCTATTTAGCTGCAAAGTGCAAAAATATTTACGGTGTCTGAACAATAATTTCCATTTTTTAATTCAAACCAGAAAAAAACCTGAAAATTTAAAAAATAGTTTGGTTTTCCATTTGATTCAATTAACTCGCTACACCATTTTTCGCCATTAATTTTATATCATCTTAGTCCAAAATTGTATGGCTTAGCCTGTAAATTACGTATCTCTATATTCTTGTCCTATATTTCCAATGAGAAATATTCAAATTTTTTTATTTTAGTTTTGAGTTCAGAATCTCTAAAGTTATTAGGTTAACTGCAAAAATATTTATTATGTCTAACCAATAACACTAATTTTTTAAATCAAACTAGAGCAATACTTGAGATTTTTTAATTAGTTTTGGTCTTTGTCTCCTGGAACCAAAATTTTCTGTTTTGGCTTAATCGCTAAAGTTATTATGTAAACTGCAAAAATATTTATGATGTCTTACCAATAATACTAATTTCTCAATTTAAACCACAAAAATACATGACAATTTAAAAATTAGTTTTGCTTTTTGTCTCCTGGAACCAAATTTTTTCATCTCAGTTCAAAGCTATTATTGGAACCAAACTTTATTTGGTTTGCAACCCGTAAAGTACGTATCTCCATATTGTTGTCTTATAATTTCAATTAATTTAGTTTTCAGTTCAGAATCGCTAAAGTTATTTTGTAAACTGCAAAAATATTTATGGTGTCTAATTTTAGTAATACTAATTTTTTAATTCAATCAAGAAATATACCTAAAAATTTTAAAATTAGTTTTGTTTTATGCTAGGTTTTAGTTACTCGACACGGGTATAGTGCAGTACAATAAAGAACGACCTCTTGTCTATAATACATTTTATATGCCATCCGGGTTGCAGTGGTAGCCAGCAGCCTAGTAACTACAGTAAAGAAAGACATGACCATGCTAACTGGAATAATCTATTTTACACTAATCTGGGTTGTAGCGGTAGTTAGCAATCTAATAAGACACGATCACGTCCAATGTTAAGACATATAAAAGCCCATAACTCCTAAAAAAAGAGTCAGATCAAAACAAAAGCACACTATTAGAACCGCCCTGTCCAATTAGAACCCCCTGTATAGGAAACTTTCTGTCCTTGGCTTGAACAGCAAGAGAAATATATTGGCTTTAAAATAAAAAAAAGTGGCAGCTACTACAATATTCTGCCTAAAGTGAGATGGAAAATCACATTATAATTTCCGGGTTGCAGCGGTAGCTAGCAAACTAGTAAGAGACGAACACGTCCAATGTTAAGAAATATAAAAATTACAGTAAAGAACAAACTTCCGGCCCATAGTAACTAAAAAAAGATTATAATTTCATGTTAAAAATTGATAAGTGATGTCATAATCGTAAGTTGAAGCCGGGTCGTGTACTATTCCAATGGAGAAAAAGCTATAAGCTTTTTCCTGTTTGTAATACAGTACATTATAAGACGATCATTGAAACAACAAACCATTGAATATACGGGACTTAGTTAGCTTACTTCATTGTTTGAGGTTCGTCTCTTACTATTTCAATAAAAATTAGAGTAAAGAGCGAGGCATTAAGGAGGGAATCCCCTCTTTCATATACGGAATAATTTCTGTTTGTTTTAAGTTTGAATGCTGCTCCTTACTTCCAGTTAAAAAAAACTTATTTTTTATTTAAATGCAGAAAGGGGAAGGCGATTTTGGCTAATCTAAAATTTGCAGTAAGTCATTCCGAGTGGGAGGGGTCTCCTGAATATGCTTAGATATAAATTTGATTATATCAAACAAGGCGTTCAGCCAATCATTTCCAAGGATAGGTTCTTTTATGCAGAAACATATCAACTGTCATATGTATCTCAGGTACGCACACAGAAATAGTGGAGGTTGTATTTAGGTCATTACCGTTACGTAAACCTCGAAAATGCATTTTTAAATTTTCCATAGTAATTAATTATTTTTAAATTCCCCGAGTTCAAACCCTCCTACCAATGTATCAGCCCCCCCCCCCTTCCTGAAACAATTTTTTCTTTAAATACCTTATCTGTATGCTTACTAGTGTGTGGTTATTCCATGTACTCAAATGCCTTGGGGGAAACATGTTAGAGTTTTATAGTGGATTCTAAACTGGTTTTTAAGGTGTGTGTTCCCAGTCCAAGTATTAAGTATGTTATTTTTCTGTAGTCCCATGTTTCATTGTCTCAACGTTAACCCCGAGATCTTTTGAAATCCATCGATGAAATTACAGATTTGAAAGTTGCCTGGCATTTATTTCGATTGAAAATAAGATGGAAAGATAACAAGCAAAACCAACCAAAAAGGGAAACAGTTTCCTATTTTATGAATATAGACAAATATTTCATTATGCCTATTTTAGGCAAAATTGGTCAAATGAAAACAGCATTTCATTCACCGGATTTGCCTTTCCCTGAAAAAAGACAACTATAAGATTGCTTGATTTGCCTTTTTAGAGCCTTAAAAAGCATGAATGGAGACAAATTGCCAGAAAAAGTAAAAAATTTAAGTAATAACAACAATGAACAAATGTGACTTCACCTGAATAGTAGTTACCATACCTAAAAATTCTCAGAAACGAGCTCTGAGTAAAGAGCGGCTCGTGCTCTTATCCGAGTTGCAGCGGTAGCTAGCAACCTAGTAAGAGACGATCACGTCCAATGTTAAGAAATATAAAAACCCCTAACTCCTAACAAAGGAGTTAGATCAAAACAAAAAGTACACCATTAGAACCGCCTTGTCCGAAACCCCTGTTTAGTAAAATTTCTGTCCCTTGACTTGAACAGCAAGGGAAATATATTGGCTTGAAAATCAAGAAAAGTGGCAGCTATTACAACATTCTGCCTAAACGGGATATTTTTTTTCTCTTTTCTTTGTTTCCAGAGATAGCTTGGCACTGGAACATCATAGAGAGTTGTTCAATGGCTCATTTTAAAGGAAATTAATTTTGTTAAAAACCTTTTGTAACTAAAATAAATTATTTCTAAAAGAGAATAAATTTTTCCACCAAAAACTGCATTTTTGATGTCTTTTCACACTGCAGTCTTTCAAACATAATCGTATACCAGCGGTAAGATTTGAACCCACGCCTCCGAAGAGACTGGTGGCTAACACCAGTGCCTTGGACCACTCGGCGATGCTGCCTCTCATAAATAATTATATGTGTGAATCTGGGTTGCAGCAGTAGCTAGCAATCTAGTAAGAGAGGATCAGTCCAATGCTAAGAAATATAAAAACCCAAAACTCCTAAAAATAGAGTCAAATCAAAACAAAAGTACATCATTAGAATTACCTTGTCTGAAACCCTACTAGATAAATATTGAATGTCGTCATAGTTTTATATTAGAGCTATGACGTGAATAGAAAAACACGACCTTATATTGTTGTTTCTGAAGAAGTCATGAAATAATATCATTGCGCTGTGACGTCATCATGAAATAAAATCATTACTTCCTGACGTCATAATTACTATATAAGAAGCGTCAGAACTGTAAATCATTCATAATTACATAATGGTTTCAATCAAGCAAGCTGCACGCAAGTTGAAAAAACAGTACTACACAAACAACAGAGATAGTATCTTGAAAAGAAAAAAGCAAAGGTATTCAACCGACCAGGCGTATCGAGAAGTAATCAAACAAAACAGCAAGATGTGTTATCACAATGATGAAGATTATAAACATGCAAAAATTGAGACAGCCAAACAAAAGTTCAAGGAGAGTTATCACAATGATGAAGATTACCGCATCAAATATAAGAAAAACCAAAAGCAAAGGTATTCAACCGTCTAGGTGTATCGAGAAGTAAAATTTGAGACAGCCAAACAAAAGATAAAGGAGCGTTATCAAAATGATAAACTATAGAGAAGCAACAATTGAGCAGGCTAGACAAAAGATCAAGGAGCGTTATCACAATGATGAAGATTACCGAAAAATATATAAGAAAAAAGTTGCTACCAGAATAATGGGTAGATACTGGGGTGACAAAAGCTATAATGAAAAAATCAAATTCTCTGCGAGGTTGTACCGAAGAACGCATAAGGACAAAGGGAAAAATTACATTCAGATATACAAGAAGATGGCAAAAATGCAGGCTGATCTTTGTAAATTGAGAAACATTTTACGCATGTTTTATCGGGATCACGAAAAGTATTCAAAATTACAGATTAAAATTCTCTTTGAAAGAGCGGATGCTGTTGAAAAGTCGGCTAGAAATTCATTGGCAAAGCTTCATAGTAATATCCAAAAGAAATGTTGTCAGTTTAACGAAAAGCTTCCAAGGTATGGATTGGCAACTGCGGAACAGTTTATAGATGCAATGGAAAATGTTCGACAACACAGTGAATATACGGAGGCGTAATTCTTTGAAAATTCGTATATTAATTTTGGAAGGAGCAATTGCAGTTTATGTAGCAGCAATAAAAATATATATACAAGCATACCTATCAACAGCGAAGGAAAAGCAATGTTTTTCAATTATGGCGAAAACGAGCCTGTTAGGGTTATTAGTATATGTGTTTGTAAGACTAATGATTTAGAACAAATTCCTGGAACACCGACTCAAGAAAAAAGCATTTCTAACTATGTTTTAAACAGTTCTTTTAGTTCTACTGAATATTTGGCAAAAACTTCTCTGTGTAGTAGAACAAACTGTCCTGAAAAGTACGAGACAACTATTGAAAAATGCTCTGAATCTAGATCTGACTAGGAAATTATGATGGCTGAAGTCACCTATAACAATCTGAGTAAACATTCAAAACCTAAAATTGGGCAGCAGGTTACTTGGCAATGTCACCCTGATATCTGCAAGCTCTATCCGACGGATATTGAATTATGTCAAATTCTTTTTGATATCCTTGAAAATAATATAGCATTAAAATTTTCAACTGACAAAGTGATTAATTTCTACCTTGGTGGCTTGGATTATTGTGAAATCAATTACAGGGACAGAAGAAAGCATGGGCATTCGTTATACTGTAGCCCAAATGAGGGATGTCAGAGCTATATGCGTTCTCTAAGGGTACTAGCTCCACATTTTCCTGTCTTGAACTGTTTCATTAATAGCGTATATAAGGCAGTATCAAAATGTAAGATTATACAACATATTAATCTACTAAAAGTCGAGGGCTCGTACAAGGAACTAAGTCATTATATACAAGAAGTGTCAAGTAGACTCTGTCGCAATAATAGTCAAGACTTCATTTACGGTGATAGCAATATTAGAGTTTCTGTGGATGAAAATACAATATTAAAATTATTTGGTGAGAGCCTTGATAAGGTAGCTAACAACAGGGATGTATACCCCACAATGCATTGTGACAGTTGTGAGCAGATAAAGACAAAATACCAATTGAAGAGTCTAAGATCCCTTTCAAATAAGAAAGGTTTTGATGTAATGATGGCCACGATTTTAGAACATCTGCAACAGGACATACCCAAAGATGAAAGAGAACAGCTAATTCATTGTACAGGTTGGAAAGAGGATGTCATAGATTTATTCTCTGTCTGTGATTACTGTGTTGGGAAAATGTTTTACAGTAAAGAACGATCTCTCGTCCATAGTAACTGTTATATGTTGGTTTTATTATGTATAACATAAAGGATCGATCATAAATGGTGTCATTCAAGAGGATTTCAAGTAGTATTTATTAGTAAAAATTAGCTTCCACTTTAAATTGACAATTATGTAAAAGTTGCCTGCGACAGGAATTGAACCTATGACCTTAGTATAATACATTAGTATAATTCCAAAAGCCTATCCACTGCGCCACACAGGGTTTCATGGGAATAGTTTTACAGTAAAGAACAAACTTCCAGTCCATAGTGACTAAAATAAGATTTTACATAAAGGATCTATACTGTGAATGGGAATTTTGTTAGCGATTTGCATTAAAATACGATCATGGGAATAATAAATCATTGTATACATTCGATTTATCTACAACTTAATGTTTATTTACTACTTGAGTTATCTACTACGTGATGTTTTCTAGTTCGTCTCTTTCTATTTCAAAGAAGAAAAATTATTTGCTTTTTCCTGTTTGTAATCATTTATTAACAATAAGGAACGAATTGTAACATATTTAAGGTGAATACTTTAAAATTTTAAATTCAATTTGTAGCAAAACCGAGAATATCAAGGTAATAACAATTAGCATGAATTAAGATACAATCGGGGCTGCTTATTTGGCTGGTATACTGGTTACTTTCCATATCAGAATAATTAGAGACAATGTTATTAGAAAGGGATAAATTAGTTAAAAATGAAAACTTACACAATAATTAGTCGTCAGGAAATCTTGTTGGGTATCTTCTCGCTCGGGTTTTGCTTTGAACATCATCCTCGCCTGAAGAGAGTTCCTGGGGATTCGTCAATCTCTGTGTTACTGTATTTGTCGGCTTTTTTTATTTTCTTTTGCCTTGAGGCTTCTACCATCGTTTCAGATGCTGGTGATTCTGCTAAATTTCTGGGGGACTTGGTAACAGTTGGGATCGTAGATCATGTTAAGGTTGAGTTATATTCCTTCTTTTTTTGTAGGAAAAAAGTTGGACCGTAGATTTTTGAAAGATTTCCTCTCCTAGGAGCGTAGTAATGGCCTTTTTTAAGGATATCCTTCAGTTCAACTGACTCATTCTTCACCTTGAAACGGTGGGAAACTGTGAGGTATGTGGCTAACCTTTGCCATTCTTGATATAATGATGAATAGCTTGTGGATGCAATAAAACTGGAAGTTGAGAAGAGAAAGGCTGCAATTTGGTTAAGAAGAGGCTCATAGGATCTCGCCTCTCTTGTGATAGGCCAGACAAAATTATGAATTATAGGGGTTTTGGTTTAAAGGACTCATTGCGAAGGGCCGTACCATACAAAAAAACTTTTCTTTGCAGCTATTTTTTTGCTTAAAAAGAGCACTGAGCAACTGGGTACAAGATTCCCTTCATTTTTCAAGCTGAGTCTTGTGGCTGTTGTTTGACGGGATGACCCGAAGAATCAATTAGTTCAGCTGTAAATTTCTCTGTTGGTATACCGGTGTCAACCCCATAAACCTCGTATTTATACGACTTTTCTACTTCTTTTCAAATGCAAAGATTTTGGAACTCTCAACTATTAGTTCCTTGGACCTTGAAAGGACTAAATCTCCGGCCTTGTGAGAGGTAAACTAAAGATCTTTTCAGAACTTTTCTCAGGAAGACTACCTCAAAAGTTGAGTTAGCTAGTAGAAATATAGGCTTTCTAATATCTATTGACTGATGTTTAATAAAGGGTTGACAATTCGTTTTCTAGATGGTCACAATGCATTAATATGGGTGATTTAAAGACATAGGTAGTGATTTAATTGGTGGGGAATCATCAGGAAGTGATCTAATCACTGGTTGGGGTTCTTTAGGGGATGATCTAATTGAATAATTTTTCTTTTTTTGCCAGGGGTTTTACCAGTACTTTTATCTTGAAGGATGTTTAGGGCTTGTATCCCCTTTAGCTGTGTGGTCGATTTAGACATTGGAGTTCGGCGGGGTTCTAGTTTAGTTTCTTTTGTAAGGCAGAAAAGGTTGGACATCTAAGTCTTTTTCAAGAGGCTCCTTTGTGTCAAACAGGAGCTATTTGGAACAAAACTCTCACCTCTGATTTCTTACACTGCTTAGGTCCATAACACAAATCATATAATCCAATTAACAAGAACCAAGGTCACTAATATCACTTAGTAAAGTCCAGGAACATGCTCGGTCTATAAATCTTCAGGTTACACCCGGAAAATTTCGACTGGCAAATACCAAGAGTGAAAAGGCTAATTAAATATTAGCACAGCGGAAGTGAGTTCATAACTGTCCATGTTTTTATAGCGCTCCTCACCTGCTTAAGTTTCTGTTTTAGTTTGCCGTTTTTAGAATTTATATCCCCTTCTTCTGGCTCAATTGCTGCATTCATGGTTGTTTCTAAATCTTTTCCTGGTCCTGCGTCGATGTTTCCGTCATTTTCCGAACGTTTTTCTTCAGCTTGTGCATTTATATTTTTTTCTCCTGTTTTTGCTTGTGATTCCGTTTTCGTGTCTGTGGCTGTTTGTAATTTTACTCCCAGTCCAGCGTCGGTATTGTCGTCAATTTCGGAACACTTTTCATCAGCTTGGGATTCTTTATTCCTATTCGTGGTTGTTTCTGATTGTTGTCCCAATGCTTCGTCAATTTCATTGGTATTATTAAAAGTTTCGCCACCAGCTTCAGATTCTGTAATCATTTTATTGTTTGATTCTGAAAAAAAATTCGCCTTATTCTCTTTGTCTTGTGGCTTATGTTTGAAAGCTTTCTTTTCTTTTATTTCTTTATTTATTTCTTGCTTTCCTTTTGCCTTTTCAATGCTTAAATCGAAGAATTATTGTATAGAGTTTGATAATGATCGCGTCATATTTAATTGAAACCTTCCCTTGGATAAACAATGTGTAGTTCACGTTTCAAGTAACAAACACCCAACAAAAATAAAACTAGTTTTTGAATTTTCAGGTATTTCTCTATTTTAAATTAAATGATTAATACTATAGCTCAGATAGCATAAATATTTTTTCAGTTTATAACCTTAGCAATTTTGAATTGAAATCTAAAATAAAATAAAAATTGATTTCTTAAATTTTTACGTCACGTCAATCTTTACGTCTTATAGTCGTATGGTTATCAGTACATAATTGGTGTTAGATATTAAGTCATGTTCCTTAATATGTCATATATGGTTACATGTAGTTTCAGATCTCATAATCATAATCTCCTTTTCAGATCTAATATCCAAATATTTTTCAATACCTTCCTTGGACTTTTCGGTTCAGCTTGTTCGACGACACAAAGCATTTTTTGCCAAATATTCAGTAAAACTAACAGAATTGTTGAAAACAGTTATAAATGCTTTTTCTTTAGGAGAGACCAGGAATTTGTTCTTAATCATTAGTATTACAAAGACATTTGCTATTAACCCTAACAGGTTCGTTTTCACATTATTTGAAATAACATTGCTTTCCCTTCGTTGTTCATAAGTATCTTTGTATTTATATTTTTATTACTGCTACATAAAATGCAATTACTCCATCCGTAATTAATATATGAATTTTCTAAGAAGTACACCTCTATATAGTTACTATGTGGTCTAATATTTTCCTTTGCATATATAAACTGTTCTACAATTGGGAGTTCGTAGCTTGGAAGTTTTTCAGTAAACTGACAACATTTTTTGGGATATTACTATGAAGTTTTTCCAGAGCTATTCTAGCCAACTTTTCAACAGCATCCACTCTTTCAAAGAGAATTTTAATCTGTAGTCTTATATACTTTTCGTAATCCTGGTAAGACATTCGTAAAAAATTTCTCAATTTACAAAGATAAGCCTGCATTTTTGCCATCTTCTTGGACTTTTGAATCTAATTTCCGAATTTTTCCTTATGTGTTTTTTTTATACAGTTTCGCAGAAGTTTTAATTTTCTCATTAGAGCTTATGTCATCCCAGTATCTACCCATTATTCTGATAGTAACTTTTTTATTATGTTCGTTTCGGTAATCTTTGTCGTTATCAAACTGTTCCTTGCTCATTTGTTTGGCTGTATCAGTTTTCGCTACTTGATACCCCTGGTCTGATATATACCTTTGTTTTTTTTCTGTCATTTTTCATTTCCTTAAATCCTGGATCACAAGACTATTTAGTAGCAATCCTTACACGCGGCAATCCTCACAACTTAATTCCTTTCGGTGGCATTTTCATCTCTTTTAAATGGACTTTTCTAATGTTTCAGGATGTTAGCTTTATTTTTTTGTGGTAAATTATTTTATAAGTAGATATTTGGATTGCTCTATTTTCATATTTTTGGTTATTCTTTATTTTTTTCGTTCACGCGAGGTTATATTTTTGTTCAATGTTTAAAAGTATTAAATATATCATATCAGGCGTCGAATAGCTAAAACCTAACAAAAAACAAAACTATATTAAAGTTTTCAGGTACTTCTCTTGTTTGAATTAAATATTTAATATTGTTGGTTGGACACCATAAATAATTTTGGAGTTTACATAGTAGCTTTGGTAATTCTAAACTGAAAACTAAAATAAAAGAATTTGAAATTTTTTTCTTTGGAAATATAGGATCAAAATACAGAGATACGTACTTTACGGGTTATAAGCCAAACAAGCTTGGTTCAAGGATCCAATAATAACTTTGAACTGAGATGAAAAAATTTTGGTTCCATGAGACAAAAATCAAAACTAATTTTAAAATTTTTAAGTATTTTTCTAGTTTAAAATAAGAAATTAGCATTATTGGTTGGACATCATAAATATTTTTCAGTTTCGTTAATAAGTTTAGTGATTATGAACTGAAAACTGAACTAAAAACATTTATTGTTTTCCTTATAAAATATAGGACAACAATATAGAGAGACGCACTTTACGGGTTAAGACAAAAAAGTTTGGTCCCAGGATATAATAATAGGTTTGAACTGAGATGAAATAAAAAATTCTTGTTTAAATATTCCGGAATTACTATAGTTTCAATTCAAAAATGTTTTTTTTTAAACTCCTAAAAGAATTACTGCATTTTACACACCTATATCTAAATGCTTTTTATAATATTAAAATAATACTTTCTACTATAGTGCTACAAAAAAGGAGAACAATTGAAAGGACGATAATATAGAGATACGTACTTTACTGGTTAAGCCAAACAAGTTTGGTTCGACGACACAATAACAGTTTTGAACTAAGGTGAAATAGTATTAATGGCGTAAAAAATGGAGTGACGAGTGAATCGAAGCAAAAGAAAAACCAAACTAATTAAAATTTCAGGTTTTTTGCGGTTTTAATAAAAAACGAATATTATTGATCAGACACAACAAATACTTTTGCACTTTGCAGTTGAATAAAATTATTTTATTTAAAATTTTCAGGAGTTACAAGTGTTTAGTGTTAGTAGTTACAAGTCCCACGTGACAAATGCTTATGATCACCAACGAACTATCGAAGACTTACAAAATATGAGCTACATTTTAGACATGATAACAATTTCGTTAATATACTAAAAATTATATGAGGAATCGTTCTGGCTAATTTACAGTAAAGGAGAAACTTCCAGCCCATATATTTGGTTTGCATTGGACTGCGGCAGTAGCTAGCAACCTAGTAAAAGACGATAACGTCCAATGTTAAGAAGTATGAAAACCCAAAACTCCAAAAAAAAGTCTCCAAACAAAAAGTATACTATTAGATCTTTCTTGTCCAAAACCTCTATATAAAAGACATTTTTTCATTTGACTCTAACAGCAAATATATTGTCTTGAAAATCAAGAAAAGTGACAGCTACTACAGAATTCTGCCCAAATGGCATTTTTTTATTTTTTTTTTATTTTCCACAAATAGCTTGGCACTGGAACATCGTAGAGACTGGTCCAAAAGCTCATTGTAGAGGAAATTACTATATCTAGTGCTATCTGTAATTAATTTTTTAATTTTAAATCATTATATAAAGGACCAATCAAGCTCATCATAAATGGTGCTCATCATTTAGGTTTATTTTAAATAATTATCCATTAAACATAAATTATATATGGTTTGAAAAGTAAGGGAAATATGTAAAAGCAAAAAAAGGGGAAGCATTCTGCCTAAACAGTATTTGTTTTTTGTCTTTTCTTCTTTTCCACAGATAGCTTGGCACTGAATTCAATGGCTCATTTTAAAGGAAATCTCTAGATCTAGTACCATTTGCAGTATTTTTTGTAATAGAATCAATATTTCACGAAAAACTTCATTTTTTATGTGCAATATTGATCAATGACATCATAGTTGTTGGTTGTAGTGCATAAAGACTCTATAATCGAATAAAGCTGAAACTAAGTAAAGGACAACTATGCCTCCATATGTTGACAGTGATTTCTAATATTTTCCATTACATCTGTAAACTGTTCCATAGTTGCCAGTCCATACCTTGGAAGTTTTTCATTAAATATAACATATTTCTTTTGGATAATATTATGACGTTTTGCCAAAGTTTACTTTGCATTAAAAGGACGAACTATAGCCCTTAATAACTAGAATCCTGGTTGCAGCAAGAGCTTTAAACATGGGTCGCGACAGTAGCTAACAACCTAGTAAGACACGATTACGTCCCATAGCAAAAAAAATCTATAATTAACTGTTCATAGTAACGAACTGTATAGTAAGAGTGACTCGTCTTAATAGTAACCGAAACTCTAAGAAACGGATTTTGATACCCATAAATCCATCAAAAGAACTAAACTTTTATGCAGATTTTAAATATTTAAGTTTCATCAAGTTTAGTTATGTTATAATGAAGACCGATAAGAAGCCCATGGCTATTAAATTATTATATTGAAAGATTATTATATTAAATTATTATTCTAGAGTTTAGTCTAGCTTTTATTAACTAAAACTTTTTGCAGAAATAGCAACTTCACCGATTAGTGAATTCTAGGTTGCATCGATAGCTGGATACCTAGTGAAAGACGATCACGTCCGATATTAAGAAATATAGTAACCCATAACTCCTAAAATCAGGGTTGAAGCCGTAGCTAGCAATTCGGGTTGCAGTCGTAGCTAGCAACCTAGTAAGAGACGATCACATCTAATGCTAATAAATATAAAAACCCATAACTCCTAAAAAAACGAGTAGGATCAAAACAAAAAGTACACCACTAGAACCACCCTAACCAAGCTCCTATATGAAACTTTTTCTTCCTTGGCTTGAACAGCAAGGGAAATATGTTTGCTTGAAAATCAAGAAAAGTGGCTGCTACTACAGCATTCACCCTAGATGGCACTTTTTTCCGAACAAATAGCTTTCGAGGCTTATGGAGTTCATCCGTAATGAGGCAGACTATGTCTGATGACCGCGTGCCTCTAGATATAGTGGCACGTCCCCTAACTAAACATTCCTTGTTAATGGACAGCCTCAACCTGATGATGTAGGTTGGGCCAACCCCAGGGACTCTCAGTATCTAGGCAAGTCCTAGCTCTTTTTAGATCCCAGGTCTAGGGTCGGTTGGGCCTACAACCCTTCACCCTAAAATTTTACCGCTACGAAAAACAATGATAATTCTTTGGTTGACCTACCCCTCCCTTTACCTTCCTTTCCCCAGCATGTCACTGGACCAATTTCAAAGAAATCTAATTGACTAAAGTGGAATACGAATTATCACCTGGAATATGCTGACACTTAACATTCCTGGAGCTACATCAATGCTTGCCTATGAGCTAAGAGGCGTCAATATAACCGTAGCTGGTCTTAGAAAAACCTGCTTTGTCGGAAGAGACTCCGATTATACTGGTGAATGATATCACCTGATCTGGTCAGGTGACACAAAAAGCAAGACAAATGGTGTAGGCCTTGCACTGAACACGAGATCCAAGAGATGCTTTCTCTCCTATAAACAAATTTCTAGGTTGAATACTGATGGCTGAGCTCTAGCACAAGACTGGAAAGTGAACAATTATTGTGTGCTAGTCTACCACCAATCCGTTTTCTGCGAAAGTGAAGAATCAGTTTTATGCAGAGCTCTCAGTGACAAGTTTTAGAGTCCCACCCCATGATATCATCACTACTCTGGGAAACCTTAACGTGACGATAAATTATAGTTAAGGCGTGTGAAGAAGTGTTCTCCGTCCTTTGACTCCGGATTCCCTTAATGACAACTGACAAAGACTTCTCCAGCTATGCAATATTCATAATCTGGTCATATCAAAAGCGCTTTTTCAGAGACAAGATATACACAAATACAGTTGGTATAGTAACGACGGCCAGACAAAGAAGATTATCGATCATGTTATGATCTTGGCTCACTGGTGCTCGACAATAACGAATTGTCGGACTTATAGGTTGGCCCAGTTTGGAAACACAGTGCATAGGATGGTAATCGCCACACAGAACCTACGCTTGAGAGCACAACGATAATAAAGACGGCCTCCCAAGCTCGACCTGAGTAGTCTGGACACATATGAGATGTAACCAATGTATGCTCTCGATATCTTTAATCGTTTTAGTTGCATCCAAGTTTTGGATGACCCTGAGCAGCATAAGGGTCTTTCAAAGATAATATACTGCTGCTCAAAAATAGTATAGATTCTGCTGGCAGTACCATTGGGCGCAAGAGACGCAAGAATAAACTCTCTCAAGAGACTCTGTCTGTGATCGAGCAGCGCTGGAAGACCCGCTAAGTAATTACAACTAGCATGATTTAAGATACAATCGGGGCTGCTAATAGGGATGGTGTACTGGTTACTTTCTATATCAGAATAATTAGAGACAATGTTATTTTTAAAGGGATAAATTAGTTAAAAATTAAAAGTTACACAGTGATTATTCTTCAGAAATTTTTGTTGGGTATCTTCGCTTGGGTTTTGCTTTGAACATGATCCTCGCCTGTAGAGACTTCGTGAGGGTTCATCAGTTTCTATGTTACTGTATTCGTCGGCTTTTCTTTTTTTATTTTGCTATGACTTGGGACTTCTGCCTTCGTTTCAGGTGCTGGTGATTCTGCCAAAGTTCTGGGGGACTTGGTAACAGTTGGGATCGTAGAAAATGTTTAGTTTGAATTATATTCCATGCCTTTTTTGCATGATAAAAGCTGGTCCGTAGATTTTAGCCACATTTCCTCTTCTAGGAGCGTAGTAATGGCCTTTTTAAGGATATTCTTCAGTTCAACTGATTCACTCTCAACCTTCAAACGATGGGAAACTGCGAGGTATGTAGCTAACTTTTGCCATTCTTGATTATAATGACGAATAGCTTGTGGATGCAATAAAACTGGAAATTGAGAAGAGGATGGCTGCAATTTGGTTAAGAAGAGGCTCGTAGGATCTTGCCTCTCTTGTGACAGTCCAAAAAAAATTGTGCATTATAGGGCTTTTGGTTTATAGGACTCATTGCGAACGGCCATACTATACAAAAAAAACTTTTCTTTGCAACTATTATTTTGCATACAAAGAGCACTGAATGATTTGGCACAAGATTACTATCATTTTTCAAGCTAAGTCTTATGGCTGTTTTTAGACGGGATGACTCGAAGAATCAATTAGTTCAGCTTCAAACATTTCCAATGCCAAATAGAGATGGGAATAGAAAAAGGGGGACATCCCTGAGGAGCCCACCCACGCTCAAAATACTGAATTTTCCGTATTTTCTTAGCACTTCTCATTCAAAGTATCAAACAATATTTGTTTTTTGTTATTGACCCTCTGCCTTAAAAAAAATGTGTATATGCTTAAAGCTAATTAATCACTTTTTAAAGATACACCACCAACCACCCGCCACCAACATGGACAACCGCCAACCAGTACAGACAAATACTTAGACCAAACCCCGCTCTTCGTTTTCTTTGAATGTTAAATAAAAAAAACAAGTTCTGGTAAAATTCAGGAAAAGGTTGAACATATCTGGCAAAAAACCATATTTTTTTTCAAACCCTTGCCCCCCTTGCAGAATTTTCACCCGCTTTCTGTTTTCTCCACCACAAAACGTATGAACAATCTTGGAAAGGTATGTAGCCCCTTTGATAAATTGAGCTTGTTCCAGCTCACTAGCCTCGAATGAAGCTAATAGGAAAGCTTATGTTTAAAAGCAGCTTAACGTTCAGGTGCAATTAGTTAGGGATTTACAAAACGGTTTTTATCAGCTATTAGCTGATGAAGACACAAAGGCGATGACTGTTGATAGTCTTGAAGACAAATGAAGATGACTGTTGATGTCTTTTTACTTTATTAAATATTACAATTGTACAAAAAAATGTGGGCATTTTCTGGGGAAGAAAAGAGTGATTTTTATACTATCCAAGTCAGAAGTGTCAAGTGTAGGCCTCCCTTAAGAAGTTTCGTTAGTCTAAAGAAAAAGGAATGCAAATTTTCGGCGCAAATACAGCATTATTGCTACAGTCTAACCGATCTTACAGCAGTGCTCCAAATATTATTCCGGTAGAGTCGGTAGAATTCATCAGACGTAGCGTTAGATGGCGGTTAGAGAAAATTACTTACAGCATATGGAGATTTATTAGATCTTGGAATGTACCTCTCTTCACATAACTAATTCTGTTTGCGTTCAGTAATCTGAAAAAAAAGACAATATTTACGTCAAAGTTTTTAGGCTTTTGAAGATAATAAAATTAGTCATCTGAAAGAACGTTAAAATACAACACAAGATAATATTGGTCTCGTAAAGAATGACACAAGGAGAAAAAGGTAATAGAATGAAAGATGAAGTCGAATAATTCGATGAAAGATAAAAAGAGACTTACTTAAAAAAACGAAAACAAAGCTGCTAAAAGTTTATTTCATGTTAAACTCCCGTTTCAGTGATAATTGTCAAGAGATCTTGACAAATTCATAATACTTTTTTAAAGTAAGTGGAACCAACACTAAACGACGATTATTTGCCTGGTTTCAAGGATCATGCCACCAGTTGACACGTGCCATGTGTGGCGGAAGTGTGCCAAATATAGTGCGGAGACGCATTGGATAACAGAAGTAAGTCATTCTTGGTATAAGGTGCACCATGCACCATGATTGACTGGTGCAACTGCATGAATGATTTGCCATACGGGGTGGATTAAGTACCTCTATGAGATTTACACTTGCTGGAAAAGTAGTCAATCCCTTGGGAAGAACAACCATAGTCCTATTATATTTTGTAAAATACAAAATGGTTGAAAATTATCTTAAACAGAAACATATGTAGGACAGGTAGCCTTCAGGCCTTTGATCTTTCCCACGAAAAACATGCAAATTTTAAAATAACTACTATAATTTCTTATATATTTTCAAATAAAATGCAAAACGTCTCCCTTTCTTGAATTTCGACCCCCCTCTTCTAAAAAAATTAAAAGTTACAAAGAAATACTAACAATAGACATCAAATAAAAAAAACACACGGGAATGAAAATTATGCACGAATATAACAGCAAATCTGGAAATTTCAAAGAAGAGAAGGGGGGGGACTATTTTATGCATATACAAATGACACTTCTACTGATATTTTTTTTAAAGATTCTAATTGATTCTAAGACTATAAAAGGACTATAAAGTTTTAGACTATAAAAGGACATTATATGCCGTTACGCAACATAAATCACAAGATTGTGTTGTGGTAAAGCTTTCTAATTTAGTTAATTATTAATTGAGTAAAAATATATTAAGACTCAAAAACAAAGTTTCAAAATACCACTTTCTAAGATAAAGATAAAATCGTGGAATGTGTGGGCTTGGAGGGAACTTACTCAATAACCAATTTCCTGGCTAAATGCGTCAATGTACCCGAAGGACGTGGTTAGTTTTCCATATATATACCCCGATTTTTGGGACTGAAGGAGACTTTTTGACTTGCCGGTTGAACCCCTGCCAGTCTATCTTCTCATTAGAAATACCTTGGGATTTTGTCGGATCATTGTAAGTGTCTGTATCCTATTATATATTATTGTAGTTTTTAAGAGTTTTGGTCTACGTGGGACAGCCAGTCACAGTAGAAAGAATATATCCGATTATATTATATGTTAAATGAATAAAAGTATTTATTCTAGACAACCTCTCTACGATCTACCTTTAGCTTCTCGAATATACCCAGTTGGTACGCCTCTTTAGTCGGGTTATAGCCTAATGCACGCTACCAAATTTTAATTACCTTAGGGACATAGTTTATCTCCCCTATAAAGGGAGAATAAAGGCATCTATGACTACAACACTCAAATACCATAAATTACACTTCACAACAACTGGTGGCAGCGGTGGAATACCGCTGGTGGTCACTGGAAAAACTGGGTCGAAAAGGCTAGATAAAAATAGTAGATTGAAAAAATGGTATTACCAGTGGAAAAAATGGCTTCCCTATCAACAGTACTTGAAATTGCAAAAATTATACCAGAATACGCAGGAATTTCAGATGTCGATGAGTTTATCGAAGAATTAAAAATTTTTGACGAACTAACTGAGTTGTTTGACGATAATGTCAAAGAGCAATGTGTTGCATCCAGATTAAAGGGAAGCGCCCTTAAAAACTTTGAGACTATTTAGGAAAAAGAGCCCAAGGACATTAGTACTCTAATTGAATCTTTTAAAACAAGATTCATAGAAACAAGCATCTCCGAGAGGCTAAGAACAGAGGTAGTTACATTCGATACCTCAACTAGTATCAGGGAATATGCAGACAAAATTTGAAGATCAGTGTTTTTACAATTAGAGAAAGGAGGAAATGACGAGACAGTACAAAAAGTACAACTACATACTTTTACAAAGGTTTACCGAAAAAGTTATTAAGACTAATATCATCACGGAAACCTGAAAATTTAGAACAGGCTTTAATACTAATCAAAACAGAGGTAAAAATTGACGAGGCTATGAAAAGGTTTGATCAGATGTCAATAAATAACACAGGAGCCCAAGAAAGTAAAAATATGAAAGGGGACAGAAGAGGATGAACTTTGAGGAGCCGAACCGTGAACCAAAAAGGCACAAGGAAGGCCAATCCTTCCCACCATGGACTGACCCCTCCCCATTTGACGACCAATCCCATGGTATTAGATCCTTAATGACCCCACCTCCTCCTCCCGAGCAAAATTATAGAGCAAATGGTGGCAAGTCAAGGATATATAGAAATAGATATGGACCCCACGAGGAAGAGCAAATTACCAAGAAATATAGGAAAAGATTCAATTGCTATAATTGTGGCAAACCAAATCACTATGCGGCAGATTGCTGGCATAAAATACCCAAAGAAGGCCAGACGTACAAAACAAAACACCAGTTCAGAACGCAGGGGGACGGAAATTTAGAAAGGCAGGGAACAAATAATTCTTGGCAAACACCTAATAATATTCCTGAATTTAGACCTAGGAGGTAAACGGTTAACAATACCCAGGGTCAAAGTAGCAGCTCTGAAGAAAAGTGGGATAATCCCAGAAATTTTTGGCCAAACAGTGGGCATTTAAACGGAGAAACCTGCCTGTAAGGGTCAACAGAGCTGTTTCCTTACAAAGACCCCTATATAGTTTAGAATGTTGTGATACAAATGCATATAATAATAATCTACCGATTCTTCGTTGTTTTAAAATTGAATGTTTTCAAAATTTACCATGTTTACTAGATACAGGTGCATCTAAATCAATAATTCGAGAGGAAGTTTTTAATAGATTTCCTCCTAGTGTCAAAAATCGAGTAAGAAGATGCCAAAATACCCTAGCATCAGTGACAGGGCACAAGCTGACAATTTTGGGAGAATGTCCCCTAAAATTTAGTGCAGGGGATAAAGAAATAACAGTAACAGTAATAATATGCAAGCAGCTACCATTTCCTTGTATTCTAGGAGTAGATGCCATCAGAAAATATTGGATTGTATGGGAACCCATATCCAATAAAATCACAATAAACCAGGGAAATGAAAATAATAGGAAAATTTGCGTAACAACAAATAACGAAAGTGATGATTCGAATTATAACCTAAAAATATGTGGAAAAATCACAACAGAAGAGGAACGACAGCTCAAGTTCTAGCTACATTAAATTAAAAAGAAGGAAAGGTTAAAACAATGGATGCCGTGATAGAAGGACACATCATAAAAGAATACCCAATGATTTTCGTGGAAAATCAGGTTATAAAAATTGAATATGGTATAACATACTTAAAAATATCAAATCTAAGTAATAATAAAATAAAACTGAACCAGGTAGAACTTGGATCAGTAGAGAAGATTTCAAATTCGGAAATAAGATCTCTAAACAGTCCAGAATTAAGTGTAAACTTCATTAGCCACGAACATTTATCCTCAGTAAAACTGCAACCACAAGAAGAGTATGGAATAGCGAAAACGGATTTTTTGCAACAACTTGATTTAAAACATTTACCGGAAAACGTAAAAACTAGGGTGGAAAATATTCTTTGGGATTTTAAATGGACTTTTACAAGACACAAAGCGGACTACGGATTAACTCACTCAATCACGCACAAGATATCAACCTTATCATTTAAAGCCATGGCTAGAAAGCCAAATAAGAGAAATGGAAGATCAGGGAATAATTAAAGAAAGTATTAGTGATTGATGTTTTCCATAAGTAATAGTCAGGAAAAAAGACAACGCCTGGAGATTATGTATAGATTTTAGGGCACTAAATGCCGTCACGGTAAAAGACGTGATGAAGTTACCAAGAATTGATACGATTTTAGATTCGTTAGGGGGTTCAAAATATTACACTAGTTTTGATTTAATAGCAGGATATTGGCAAATCGCTTTAGATGCAGAAACAAAGCATAAGGCTACAGTAATCTTAGACGATGGGAGAAAGTACACATTAGAACAAATGCCATTTGGCTTATCATTTAGTCCTAATTGTTTTAGTCGCCTAATGAATTTGTTGTTAAAAGATAACGAACCAGGAAGGACAAAAGATACATTGGCTTATTTAGATGATGTAATTCTGTTTAATGAAAAACTTGGAAGACAATTTAGTTGGATTTAGAAAAATACTGGAAAAGTATGAAAAAGCAGGCTTAAAATTAAAACCAGAAAATTCAAAAATAGTAGTACTAAAATTAGTATTTCTTGGTTACCTGATAAACCAAGGTACTATTTCACCAAATCCAGAAAAATTTACAGTCATAGAAAGTTTACAGCCTCCTAAGGATCAAAAAAGCTTCAGATCCGTTTGTGGGTTGTTAAGCTATTTCAGACAATATATTAAAAATTATGCCAAAATAGCACAACCTTTGACGAACCTTTTTAAGAAATCAGGTAGATTCGAATGTCCAGCGGAAGCAAAACAAGCACTAAATGAAATAAAAAGGTAATTATTCCTGGCACCAATACTAAAACTACCAGATTTGTCACAAGACTTCTGTTTGCAAACAGATGCTTCGGGGTACGGTATAGGCGCTATATTATTAAACATAAATTCTGAAGGAGTACAATCAATAGTTCAATACGCCAGTAGGTCACTGACGGAAGCAGAAAAAATACTCAACAGTTGAAAGGGAGTGTTTAGCAGTTGTAGTATTTACAGAATATTTTCGACAATATTTACTTGGAAAAAAAATTATTTTACGCGTAGACCAAAAATCATTAGTTTGACTACATACGATGCAAAATACTTCAGCCCGGCTGACACGGTGGATACTACGTCTGCAAGCGTATTCATATACTCCAATATATATAAAGGGCTTTACAAATATTTTACCAGATTATTTGTCACGAAATCCAGATAAGGAAGAAAATGTGATAGCAACAATCCAGAACGAACTGGAAGGGGTAGAAATACTGTGTAATAAAAATTTTTCGAAGCATCAAAATAAAGGTGATTTTTGTTTAGCAATGAAATCCTTTTTATCAAAAGGAACAGAACTGCCAGAGCACTTTAAACATTTTTTAAAGGACTTAGATAATTTTTATCTGGACGAAAGTAAAAATCTTCTATTAAGATATTCCTATTTATGTGATCCGACTTCCAACCGAAATTCTTACCATACCGGCTGTAGCATATTCACGCTTAGCTACCAAGATTAATAATATTGGCCGAACTCTAGATGTTATTGATTCTAAGCTCACAAATTATGATATGAATTTCCCGGCATTACCTACTGTCCCCGCAAATGATAATCTAGCCACAGTTGTTATCTCGAATGTGCCTAAGGTTTTGAATAACCCAGCAAAACGTAAAGAGGTAATTGACAAGATTTCCGGTCATGAGGCAATTGGCAGCATACGGTCGTCTAACGATAAACTTGTTGTAAGAATCGATAATGTGGCCTTGAATGATTTTTGCAAGGCTGTGCCCTCAGTTTTAGCGAATTCTATAGCCAAACTTATCGAAAAGAAATATTTTGGTCTATTAAAGGGTATAGGCACTGATTACGATATCTCTCGCCTTACTAAATACCCTGGAGTCTCTGACGTAACAAGGCTTGGAACTTCACATGCACTAAGAATTTCGTTTGTAGATGCTGCAACTAAGATCAATGCCATTAAAACTGGATTAAAAGTTGATTATGAATTTTTGCGCGTTTTTGAGTATTTTCAGATCCCGCGTTGTTGCCATAGATGCCGTTCTCCTGACCATGTAGTTGCCAATTGCAGAAGCCCAGTCGTGAAATGCTCCAGATGCTCCGATCCCCACAAATCATCAAAGGACTCTCCCTGTCAGTTGTCCCCTAAATGCGCTAACTGTGGTGGAGACCATGTGTCATATAGTTTGCGATGTCCCAAGTTGCATGCTATTGCTACCAAAGGTATTGCCAAATGATATCTTTGCCTATCTCTATTTGTTCTTTTAATATTAATGGGACCAAAGATAAGGACATTTGTAAAGATAATCTTCTTGATACATTTGATGTAGTCCTTTTTCAAGAACATTTATTGCCGGCTGTGAGCGTAAATTTCCTTCGACGTAGCCCTGGTCACATTGTTTTTTCTACAAATGCCCGAAGAACTCGTGGCCGTCCCTCCGGTGGATTGGCTTGCGTGCTGAATCGGAAACTCTCTTCCCTTTCCCCACAGTGTTACGGATCTGAAGATATTTATTTAGCCGTTAGGATTGGTGATCTTGTAATAGTCAATGTTTATTTGCCGCATTTTAAGAATAATCTTGCGTCATTTACCCATTTTGTTAAAGCGTGCAAAAAACTGAAAAATTTGGTATCGGGTATTGAAAAACTTGGTTATGATTGGCTACTAATGGGTGACATGAACTGTGATATGACATTGTCCTCCCCCCGATCCGATTCACTGCTCGAGTGCCTCCCCGTTGGTTTCCGGATTCTGACAAAAGATCTTCCATTTACTTATATACATGCCAGTGGCTCCCGGTCTAACCTTGACCACTGTGTATGCTCTGCTGGTGTTACAACTTCAACTGTCCATGTTGATGAAGATGAAAGAGATTATGATCACATACCCATATCTCTATGTGTGTCAGTCGCATCTAGACTAGTAATAAATGCTCCCCAATCCGTAGAAAAAAAGTGGTTTCAACGGCGAAATTGGAATCGTTGTGATTGGCCTTTATATGTGGCCACGCTTGCAAGCCTGCTGAGTACCATTAATGTGCCTTATAACCTCCTCTGTTGTGGAGTTAGCTCACCTAGTGCTCGTTTACAATTGAATACGTATTATCATAAAATCATTTTATGTTTGAAAAAAGCCGTTCAAGTAGCTGTCCCAATTGAACGTATTCGGTCCAACACGCGAAAGTTTGTTTGGAATTATGACCCTCTTTTGAAAAAAGTGAAAAATCAGGCCAAGCTATGGTTACGTATTTGGATTGCTTGTGGGCGTCCCTCTCGTGGTACTGTTTTTGATATTAAACGTAAAATGAAAACGGCTTATAAAAGACAACTGTGGTCAGTTCGTGAAGCTGGAGTCAATTTTCCAAACAGTTCGAAATAGTGGAAGCTTGTGACGAATTCTTCTAAGTTTACTGATTATAAGAGTGATAATATTCCGCAATCAGCTTGGGTTCAACATTATTCTAATATTTTTTCCCGTGTTAATTTCGCTGTACATAGCCGATATTCCCAACTCCTTGCTAAGTGCCTTCCCGAAAAAATGCAACAAAAGCACGTCCTTCCTGTGTCAGCTGATATAATTACTGAATCGATCAGGCGGATGAAGTCTCAGTCTATTGATATTGATGGTATAAGCGTTTTTCATTTACGGGAAGATTCTCGGGAACTAGTAAAACATTTGCAGCTACTTTTTCAAATGTGTCTTTGTTGTTCTTTAGTGCCTGATAGTTTCCTATGTGGTACTGTTACCTCAATTGTAAAGAGAGGAAAAGACGTAAATAAATGTGATTCTTATAGGCCTATTACTGTCGCCTTCAATATGAGCAAACTTTTTGAATATGTGCTTCTTCCTTATATTATTGATTTTATGAATTATGATGCTAATCAGTTTGGATTTAGAAAGGGGATTTCTTGTCATTATGCACATCGAGTGCTTGCTCTCCTTTTTAAGGATGCACAAACGAAAGGTCAATCATTACATATATATGCTTTAGACATATCTAAAGCTTTCGACAGTGTTGTGCACCCTCAGGCTTTTTATTCTTTGCATCAGCTTGGTATAAACCCATCGATTATTTCTCTGCTACGTTTTTGGTATTCGAATTCATATGTTAGATTGAAATCGAATGGATTTGTTTTTGGAAATATTCCTGTTAAAAGCGGGGTTAGGCAAGGAGGAGTTCTTTCGCCTTATATTTTTAATGCTTGTATTTCGAGTGTGATTAATAAGATTCCCTCCAGTTGTTTTTTTGGTTTTTCGGAAGTGTCTTATTTAGCATATGCTGATGACCTCCTCCTGATTAGTCGTTCCAAAAGGAGGCTTGAATGGAATGTTAGCATGGTGGGATCTATGCTTAGTGAAATAGGCCTATCATTAAATACTTTGAAATGTGAATATTTACTTTTTAATGCTGTTAATCCCCCTGTTACTCCCCTTGCTTGCTATACCTTTACGGTACCTAGGGTCCCTGTTATTAAATGGCTTGGTATTTCCATTTGTGAATCCGTAGGAAGTATCCGACGTAAATTTATTTGTGATTCGAAGGATAAGCTTAAAGCTGGTTATGGGAAAATTGTTGCAAACCGTGGACGTTTTGATAGGCATGGTCTTGCTAAACTTTATTGTAGTTTCTGTGACCATGCGATTTTATCCGCTTCTGGGCTGTATCCGCTTTTTACTAAGCATGATTTGAAACAAATGAAGGTTAATTATTTTAGATATTGTAAGTTCCTATTTTATTTGCCGCTTGCTGTGCGCAATAGGCGCCTTGTTGGTCGTTATGGTGCAACAGAAATTCTGTCCTCGCTTGAAATGGTGCAAGCGAAGATCAGTCAGGATGCTAGTTTTTGGTTGGGCCCACATCACAGTCTTATCCGTTTTTTTTATTAGTGATTAAATTTGTGGTTAGATTGTCACTGTTCTTTTTCTTTTTGTGTTTGTATTACTCCACTATTTTACATTTATTGTACAGTGGGTTATAAATAAAATAATAATAATAATAATAATAATACCATAGACCATCGCAAGAATATAGAAAAAATGACTTAAAAATTATTCCAGTAATTCCAAAATCTCTGGAAGGAGAAGTTTTACAGATGGCAGATGCAACGATTGGCTCTCATATGGGAGAAGCAAAAACTATGGGGAGACTGAAGGGAAATTTTATTTCCCAAAAATATACTCAAAAGTAAAAGCTTTTATACAAAGCTGCCAAGAGTGCGCCAAACAAAAGTCGCCACCAAAGACCCCTAGGGCTGAATTAGGTCAATACCCCACCCCTTCCGGTGTGGGAGAAATAATATCAATAGACATTTGGGGATCTGGGGGAAGTTTACCAGTTTCCAGGAAAGGAAATAGGTGCGTACTAACCATAGTAGACCATTTTAATTCATATTTATACGCTTTTCCAATTAAAGATGAAAAGACAAAAACCATTGCGAAAGTTTTGGTCAATCGCCTATTTCTGGAACACGGGATTTTCCCTAGAGTTTTACTTAGCGACAATAGGCCATGTTTTAGAGCCAAATTTTTAGACGAAATTACAGAATAGCTGGGGGTTAGACGATGGTTTACCTCGTCTTACATGGCAGCAGCTAATGGGAGGGTTGAACGTAAGCATAGGGAATTAGCTTACATGCTGGGAATACATGCAAGAGGAAAATGAAAATTGGGATGAACATTTACCATTTGTAGTCTTTGCAATAAATACGGCTTTTCACGTACCTTAAAAAAAACACCATTTTTTGCAACATATAAGAGATCCCAGAATTTGTTTAGATGAAATACAAAATGAAAGACTATATTACAACCTAGACCAATATAAGCAAGAGATGGTGATGCGAATGAAAAAAGCTATGGAACAAGTTAAAGACAATCTGGAAGATGTGAAAACAGAACAAAAAGAAACATATGACAGAACAAGCAAAAATAAAACGAGTTACTGTTTTGGAGATTTTGTTTATGTTTACAAAACGAATCTGGAAGGAACAAAAAAGTTAAAACCGAAATGGGATGGACCCTACAGGATTATAAAAATTCTACCAAATAACTTAACATATGTTCTAAAGCATCAGCATAAGGAAAAGGAAGAAGTAGTACACCATAATAGAATGAAAAATGGATATTTTTCAAAACAGTGGAAAACAGAGCCTATACTTTCAGAAGAAGAAATAGAAGACACGATTTCAACAGTATATATCAGAAGACCAAATGAATTTTATGACCTTTTTAGCGACCACAACAGTTGGGAGAAGTGGAAGGAATACTTAGCCCAGTCTTTGCTACAAACTTTCCACAACAAACAAGAGAAAAAAGGAAAAGTTCAATGTTCATCGGATACTAGCGATGAAAGCGACAGAGAAGAGCCTAAAACATAACCTACTGGTTTAAGACATAATAAACCAGATGTTAGAATCAAAGAGGAAGAAAAATTGTAAGAAACCAAGAATTATCTGATTTTCATACACTAGACTCACCTAGAGTCTTAACGCAAAAATGGCTTTTGGAACAAACGCCATCTACCTGATGCGAGCTAACAGAATGTGACACTGAAAATTCTTCTACAGAAACTGACATAGCTAAACCTGGGCCATCGTCAAGAAAACCTTCTCTGAGAGAAAAATTATGGAGAACAGTAAAGAAACCAAAGGGGCAGCAAGAAGTTCCTTTGTCAGCAACACAAGTCACTAAAACACTTATGAAAAAGGCCAAACATCAAGAGAAACAAAGATTAAAGGTATTTGACGAGGCAACAAAACAACAATTGGACTCAGAGCCTTGTAAACCACACTACAGAGACCACGGAAAAACTTGCCAATATTATAAGGAAGAAAAGTAAAAATTTGGAGTTCAAAACTTTGACCAGGAAACGGAGAAAGGCAGAACAAGCGCAGCCCCCAGCAGATTAATATTTGAATAAAGCAATTATAAAAAAATACTAAATAAAAATCAAACGAGTATAAAAGCCACTAAAGAAGTATCTATATTTTCTTTTTTAAACGGTATATAAATAACATCAAGTTTTCCTTCAAATATATATCACCAGTACAAATTATGATCGGCACATTCTAACGCTAAATTATTACCTCGGATCTGAAGTGACATCATAGGTTCCCGCAAAAATTTTGTTTCCGATACGAGATAAGACTTTGCGAACGGTATAATGTCAAGACTTGTCAAAACAAATTAGGCTTCGCTTCAAAAAAAAGGAAATAAGTAAGGCCATGTAACTTCTAAATGGGTGTAGTGAACCTAATTAAATTATACATATTTAGAATCAACATTAAAACGCAATTCTTTTGATATGTATATTAAAAAAATACATATCGGGGGAATAATATAAAAAAAAACAAAAACGAAAGAGTGTAGACTAATTGAAATAGGGTCATTGTAAGCTAGCAAATTTGGAATTGAGCTCAATACTGCTGGTCTCTCATGGTTAAGTACATGCAATACAACTACTAACCTTTGACTCTCTGAGATGACACTTTCAGTCGAATTAAAAAAAATTATTTGGAAGAAATTTAAAAATAATTATAATGGGAAAAGACAGCGAGAGTTTACATGAATCGCGATATGTACAAGCTAGCTGTAATCTTATTAAAATTAGTTATAGTCTAATATAATTTTTTTTTACTAGTTAAAAATGGTAAAAAGAAAAAAAAAGAAAATTTAAAGAAAAGCTATAAGGGTTTAAGCAAAAGTTAGAATAAGCTTAGAGAGCAAAACGAGTGCTAGGTAAAGGAAATGAAAAGCAATATAAAAATAAATTGTAATCTAAAAACATACCAGGAGGTAAAAGCCAACAAAATATCCATTAAAAATAAGGCAAAAATAAACCCCATCGTCACAAGCAAAACCCAGTTCATAGTTCAAGATAATAATTTTAACTCTAGCGATGTTTTGGATCTGAGAAAACGAACAGGCACAGGAGAATCCTAGTTTAAAAAATTGGTTTTCACCTGTGCCAACCAAAACACCCAAATCCCAATTCGTTGAACTCTAACACAAACTAAACAGTATCCACTTTTTCTTTGAAAATAAAATATAGCTTTACACAACAAAAGAAAACTCGCATTAATGAACACTGAACAGAAATTCATTCTTGTAATTCTCCCAGATTCTAGCTTATCAATATATCACGGACAAGGAATATGTGTCTACGATGAAAACCACACAATTTTGTGGGAATCAAGGATATCGTAAAAACGTACATTTTTATGAATAAATAAGAACTAGAAATTTCGGGGCAAAACTTAATTAAAATTGTTCAAAAAAAATAATCTGAAAAACTACAGTACTTTTCTGACACCAAAAACTTTCGGAAGAAAATTTTTTTAAAATAATTTAAAAAAAATACAAGTTGCAAAAATTAGACACCTCCCCCCCCCTCCTCGTTGAAATAGGGAGATAATGAATTTGATCATAAAGGGCAGTCAGCATAAAAACTTGTTAAGGTTATTGAAAAAGAACTTTGAATATATAAATATAGGCTTGAAAAAATACATTTTTTACTGAAAAAGCGGGAAAAGACTTGAAAAAAAACCTTAGATTCCATTGAAATAATAAAAAAAGAGAGTGGAAAAGGTTCAAATTTAAAATATAGCCAAGCGAAATTAAAAGGAAAAGAAACTGAATGGAATCATATAAACTCTGTTATACGCACTTATTGAACATGCCGAATGATCTAGTATGAAAATTGTAGTAAATAAGTACAAATAAGTAGCATTAATACTACGGAGCTACCGTTACATTGGTTAACGTGGGCTGAGATTAACAGAAATATTGGAGAAATGCTCCAAGTAGTCAAGAAAAGAAATTTGGCTCTCTTATGTGGAAGTCGTTTTCAGAAAAATGACTAGCATGACATAAGAAATTGAAAGTAAGGCAAATAATAGCCTTAATAACTTGAAGTTGAAACCTAAGACAAGACCACTAAAAGTGGGAAAGTTAAAGTGAAAATAGTCATTGTCACTTGTATGTCAAAAACAGAATTACTGTGTGCTATGAAGACCAGGTATTTTCTGCAGAAGGGCCACTTTTTCTGAAAAAAAAGAATAGCCCAAGAAAAAATGGTAGCCACAAATTATTAAATAAATAATTATTTTGTGTGCAGGTTCATAATAGTCTTTTTAGCTGTTTCCCATGACAAGAGGATTTGGAAACGTTATAAGGAGCTATCAGAAGGCAGTCCTGGTAAGAGAACCTTCAGAGTAAAGGCAAAGTCATTTGATAATGGCCTTACAGGTATAAGGTGAACAGCAAAAATTTTTTAGCTCATCAGATATAAGCTGTAATTAAAAGCCTTAAACCAAAAAGATGTTAAAGCTGAAAAAAGAGAGATTACAGAAAAAAACGTTATAAAACTGTCTAAAGTACCCAGAAGTTCTAAAAGAATTGAAAAGCTTAAAAGTCTGAATCGACAAACAGGCTTATAAGATAATGACAATTAATAACACAAGTGGATTCGAAATACAACTAAAGTTTTAAAACAAAATGCATGTAGTCGTATATGAGAAAAGTTATATAGTTGTAACAAATATAATTGAGAAAATATCTACTGTTATAAATATTAGTCTATACAGACTTTTGCTTTTAAAAATGCTTTAAGTTTTAACCAATAGTATAATAACATATCTAGTTTTGCGACTTAAATACTTGTGTAAGTTATTACACAATGCTTATTTATATATACGCTGTTTTAATTTACTTTAATTTTAACTAGTGATGTAATGTTACATCATTTTTCCTTTAATCATATTTTGACACATTTTTGGGAAGTAAAAAATTTTGTAGACACTTCAAATATATCCCGATACTATCATCTCAAACTCGATAAACTGATATTCTGGAAACTATAGCAGTAATAGAGACTTTACTACAAGTTCGTCAGAAAGTGAGATAAAATCAGAACTTAATTTAGGCCTAATTTTCTGTGTAATTTACCAAGGCATTTCTAAAACAAAAAATAAACGGTATATCAACCACATCACAAAGATAAATTAAATTCTTAAGGAGAATTAAATGTAAACTCAAATAATTCATAAACTTGTCTAATATAACTTGAAATATAATTTTAGCAAAACCATTAATATTATGTTTAAGCCGCTTGGGGTCAAGTTAAAACAGAAATTGCATATGAAGAGGGTAAAAGAGTAATTGTCTTTCCTAGAGACAGAGAAAAAGAGAAACAAGGATGAATTTCAAATTGAAATCCTTCGACAAAAAAAGGAACATGGCCAATATTGGACCAGAAACATAACCCTAAGGAAACCCATTGAGGGTAAATGCACATAATGACCCAAAGATGGCAGCATAATAGGTGTAAACAAAATTAAGTTGTTTTAAAAGTAAAATAATGAGAATTAGGACAATTCTTCTTTAAATGGGGAGTATTGTGGTAAAGCTTTCTAATTTAGTTAATTATTAATTGAGTAAAAATATATTAAGACTCAAAAACAAAGTTTCAAAATACCACTTTCTAAGATAAAGATAAAAATCGTGGAATATTTGGGCTTTGAGGGAACTGGCTCAATAACCGATTTCCAGGCTAAATGCGTCAATGTACCGGAAGGGCGTGGTTAGTTTTCCTTATAAATACCCCGATTTTTGAGACTGAAGGAGACCTTTTGACTTGTCGGGTGAACCTCTGCCAGTTTATTTTCTCATTAGAAATACCTTGGGATTTTGTTGGATCATTGTAAGTGTCTGTATCTTATTATATATTATTGTAGTTTTTGAGACTTGTGGTCTACGTGGGACAGCCAGTCACAGTAGAAAGAATATATCCGATAATATTATATGTTAAATGAATAAAAGTATTTTATTCTAGACAACCTGTCTACGATCTACCTTTAGCTTCTCGAACATACCCAGTCGGTACGCCTCATTAGTTAGGTCATAGCCTAAGGCACGCTACCAAAGTTTAATTACCTTAGGGCCAGAGTTTATCTCCCCTATAAAGGGAGAATAAAGGCATCTACGACGACACCACTCAAATACCACAAAAAACACATCATAACAACTGGTGGCAGCGGTGGAATACCGCTGGTGGTCACTGGAAAAACTGGGTCGAAAAGGCTAGATAAAAATAGTAGATTGAAAAAATGGTATTACCAGTGGAAAAAATGACTCCCCTATCAACAGTACTTGAAATTGCAAAAATTATACCAGAATACGCGGGAATTTCAGATGTAGATGAGTTTATCGAAAAATTAAAAATTTTCGACGAACTAACTGAATTGTTTGAGGATAAGGTCAAACAGCAATGCGTTGCAGCCAGATTAAAGGGAAGTGCCCTTAAACATTTTAAGGCAATTAAGGAAAAAGAGCCCAAGGACATCAGTACTCTAATTGAATCTTTTAAAACAAGATTCATAGAAACAAGCATCTCCGAGAGGCTAAGAACAGAGGTAGTTACATTCGATACCTCAACTAGTATCAGGGAATATGCAGAAAAAATTTGTAGATCAGTGTTTTTACAATTAGAGAAAGGAGGAAATGACGAGACAGCACAAAAAGTACAACTACATACTTTTACAAAGGTTTACCGAAAAAGTTAGTAAGACTAATATCATCGCGGAAACCTGAAAATTTAGAACAGGCTATAATACTAATCAAAACAGAGGTAAAAATTGACGAGGCTATGAAAAGGTTTGATCAGATGTCAATAAATAACACAGGAGCCCAAGAAAGTAAAAAATATGAAAGGGGACAGAAGAGGATGAACTTTGAGGAGCCGAATCGTGAACCAAAAAGGCACAAGGAAGGCCAATCCTTCCCACCATGAACTGACCCCTTCCCATTTGACGAACAATCCTATGGTATTAGATCCTTAATGACTTGGAATACCAAGTATTATGGACACCCACCTCCTCCTCCCAAGCAAAATTATAGAGCAAATGGTGGCAGGTCAAGGATATATAGAAATAGATATAGACCCCACGAGGAAGAGCAAATTACCAAGCAATATAGGAAAAGATTCAATTGCTATAATTGTGGCAAACCAAATAACTATGCGGCAGAGTGCTGGCATAAAATACCCAAAGAAGGCCAGACGTACAAAAAAAACACCAGTTCAGAACGCAGGGGGACGGAAATTTAGAAAGGCAGGGAACAAATAATACTTGGCCAACACCTAATAATATTCCTGAATTTAGACCTAAGAGGTAAACGGTTAACAATACCCAGGGTCAAAGTAGCAGCTCTGAAGAAAACTGGGATAATCCCAGAGATTTTTGGCCAAACAGTGGGCATTTAAACGGAGAAACCAGCCTGTAAGGGTCGACAGAGCTGTTTCCTTACAAAGACCCCTATATAGTTTAGAATGTTGTGATACAAATGCAAATAATAATAATCTACCGATTCTTCGTTGTTTTAAAATTGAAAGTTTTCAAAATTTACCATGTTTACTAGATACAGGTGCATCTAAATCATTAATTCGGGAGAAAGTTTTAAATAGGTTTCCTCCTAGTGTAAAAAATCGAGTAAGTAGATGCCAAAATACCCTAACATCAGTGACAGGGCACAAGCTGACAACTTTAGGAGAATGTCCGCTAAAATTTAGTACAGGGGATAAAGAAATAACAGTAACAGTAATAATATGCAAGCAGCTACCATTTCTTTGTATTCTAGGAGTAGATGCCATCAGAAAATATCGGATTGTATGGGAACCCATATCCAACACAATCACAATAAACCAGGCAAATGATAGGCAAATTTGCGTAACAACAAATAAAGAAAGTGAAGATTCGAATTATAACCTAAAAATAAGCGGAAAAATCACAATAGAAGGGGAACGACAGCTCAAGTTCTAGCTACATTAAATGAAAAAGATGGAAAGGTTAAAACAATGGATGCCATGATAGAAGGACACATCATAAAAGAGTACCCAATGATTTTCGTGGAAAATCAGGTTATAAAAATTGAAAATGGTATAACATACTTAAAAATATCAAATCTAAGTAATAATAAAATAAAACTGAACCAGGTAGAACTTGGATCAGTAGAGAAGATTTCAAATTCGGAAATAAGATCTTTAAACAGTCCAGAATGAAGCGCAAACTTCATTAGCCACGAACATTTATCCTCATTAAAACCGCAACCACAAGAAGAGTATGGAATGGCGAAAACGGATTTTTTTTAACAATTTGATTTATAACATTTACCGGAAAACGTAAAAACTAGGGGGGAAAATATTCTTTGGGATTTTAAATGGACTTTTGCAAGACACAAAGCGGACTACGGATTAACTCATTCAATGACGCACAAGATATCAACAGAGGGCCCTCCAATCAAAAAGTCACCGTATAAAACTCCTTATCATTTAAAGCCATGGCTAGAAGGCCAAATAAAAGAAATGGAAGATCAGGGAATAATTAAAGAAAGTATTAGTGATTGGTTTTTTCCATTAGTAATAGTCGGGAAAAAAGACAACTCCTGGAGAATATGTATAGATTTTAGGGCACTAAATGCCGTCACGGTAAAAGACGTGATGAAGTTACCAAGAATTGATACGATTTTAGATTTGTTAGGGGGCTCAAAATATTAAACTAGTTTTGAATTAATAGCAGGATATTGGCAAATCACTTTAGCTGCAGAAACAAAGCATAAGGCTAAAGTAATCTTAGACGATGGGAGAAAGTACACATTAGAACGTATGCCATTTGGCTTATCATTTAGTCCAAATTGTTTTAGTCGCCTAATGAATTTGTTGTTAAAAGATAAGGAACCAGGAAGGAAAAAAGATACCTTGGCTTATTTAGATGATGTAATTCTGTTTAATAAAAACTTGGAAGACAATTTAGTTGGACTTAGAAAAATACTGGAAAAGTATGAAAAAGCAGGCTTAAAATTAAAACCAGAAAAGTCAAAAATAATAGTACTAAAATTAGTATTTCTTGGACACCTGATAAAACAAGGTACTATTTCACCAAATACAGAAAAATGTACAGTCATAGAAAATTTACAGCCTCCTAAAGATCAAAAAAGCTTCAGATCCGTTTGTGGGTTGTTAAGCTATTTCAGACAATATATTAAAAATTATGCCACAATAGCACAACCTTTGACGAACCTTTTTAAGAAATCAGATAAATTCGAATGTCCAGCGGAAGCAAAACAAGCACTAAATGAAATAAAAAGGTAATTATTACTGGCACCAATACTAAAACTACCAGATTTGTCACAAGACTTCTGTTTGCAAAGAGATGCTTCGGGGTACGGTATAGGGGCCATATTTTTAAACATAAATTCTGAAGGAGTAGAATCAATAGTTCAATACGCCAGTAGGTCACTGACGGAAGCAGAAAAAATACTCAACAGTTGAAAGGGAGTGTTTAGCAGTTGTAGTATTTACAGAATATTTTCGACAATTTTAACTTGGAAAAAAATTTATTTTACGCGTAGACCAAAAATCATTAGTTTAACTACATGCAAAATACTTCAGCCCGGCTGACACGGTGGATAATACTTCATAAACTACTACTACGTCATAAGCATATTCATATACTCCAATATATATAAAGTGCTGTACAAATTTTTTACCAGAATATTTGTTGCGAAATCCAGATAAGGAAGAAAATGTGATAGCAACCATCCAGAACGAACTGGAAGGGGTAGAAATACTGTCTAATAAAAATATTTCGAAGCATAAAAATAAAGGTGATTTTTGTTTAGCAATGAAATCCTTTTTGTCAAAAGGAATGGAACTGCCAGAGCACTTTAAACATTTTTTAAAGGACTTAGATAATTTTGATCTAGACGAAGTAAAAATCTTCTAGTAAGATACCATAGACCATCGCAAGAATTTAGAAAAAATGACTTAAAATTATTCCAGTAATTCCAAAATCTCTGGAAGGAGAAGTTTTACAGATGGCACATGCAACGATTGACTGTCACATGGGAGAAGCAAAAACTATGGGGAGACTGAAGGGAAATTTTATTTCCCAAAAATATACTCAAAAGTAAAAGCTTTTATACAAAGCTGTCAAGAGTGCGCCAAACAAAAGTCACCACCAAAGACCCCTAGGGCTGAATTAGGTCAATACCCCACCCCTTCAGGGGTAGGAGAAATAATTTCAATAGACATTTGGGGATCCGGGAGAAGTTTACCAGTTTCCAGGAAAGGAAACAGGTGCGTACTAACCATAGTAGACCATTTTAATTCATATTTATACGCTTTTCCAATTAAAGATGAAAAGACAAAAACCATTGCGAAAGTTTTGGTCAATCGCCTATTTCTGGAACACGGGATTTTCCCTAGAGTTTTACTTAGCGACAATAGGCCATGTTTTAGAGCCAAATTTTTAGACGAAATTACAGAATATCTGGGGGTTAGACGATGATTTACCTCATCTTACATGGCAGCAGCTAATGGGACGGTTGAACGTAAGTATAGGGAATTAGGTTACATGCTGGGAATACATGCAAGAGGAAAATGAAAATTGGGATGAACATTTACCATTTGTAGTCTTTGCAATAAATGCGGGTTTTTCACGTACCTTAAAAGAGGCACCATTTTTTGCAACATATAAGAGATCCCAGAATTTGTTTAGATGAAATACAAAATGACAGACTATATTACAACCTAAACCAATGCAAGCAAGAGATGGTGATGTCGAACGAAAAAAGCTATGGAACAAGTTAAAGACAATCTGGAAGATGTGAAAACAGAACAAAAAGAAAAACATGACAGAACAAAAAGAAAAACATGACAGAACAAGCAAAAATAAAACGAGTTACTGTTTAGGACGTTTGGTTTATGTTTACTAAACGAATCTGGAAGGAACAAAAAAGTTAAAACCGAAATGGGATGGACCCTACAGGATTATAAAAATTCTACCAAATAACTTAATATATGTTCTAAAGCATCAGCATAAGGAAAAGGAATAAGTAGTACACCATAATAGAATGAAAAAGGGATATTTTTCAAAACAGTGGAAAACAGAGCCTATACTTTCAGAAGAAGAAATAGAAAACACGTTTTCACCAGTATATACCAGAAGACCATATGAACTTTATGACCTTTTTAACGACCACAACAGTTGGGAGAATTGGAAGGAACACTTAGCCCAGTCTTGGCTACAAACTTTCCACAACAAACAAGAGAAAAAAGGAAAAGTTCAATGTTCGTCGGATACTAGCGATGAAAGCGACAGAGAAGAGCCTAAAACATAACCTACTGGTTTTTAGACTTAATAAACCAGAGGTTAGATTCAAAGAGGAAGAAAAATTGGAAGAAACCAAGAACAATCTGATTTTCATACACTAGACTCACCTAGAGTCTTAACGCAAAAATGGCTTTTGGAGCAAACGCCATCTACCAGATGCGAGCTAACAGAATGTGACACTGAATATTCTTCTACAGAAACCGATATAGATAAACCTGGGCCATCGTCAAGAAAACCTTCTTTGAGAGAAAAATTATGGAGAACAGTAAAGAAACCAAAGGGGCAGCAAGAAGTTCCTTTGTCAGCAGCACAAGTCACTAAAACACTTATGAAAAAGGCCAAACATCAAGAGAAACAAAGATTAAAGATATTTGACGAGGCGACAAAACAGCACTCGGACTCAGAGCCTTGTAAACCACACTATAGAGACCACGGAAAAAACTTGCCAATATTATAAGGAAGAAAAGCAAAAATTTGGAGTTCAAAACTCGGACCAGGAAACGGAGAAAGGCAGAACAAGTGCAGCGCCCAGCAGATTAATATTTGAATAAAGCAATTATAAAAAACATACTAAATAAAAATCAAACGAGCATAAAAGCCACTAAAGAAGTATCTATATTTTCTTTTTTAAACGGTATATAAATAAAATAAAGTTTTCCTTCAAATATATATCGCCAGTAAAAATTAAGACCGTCACATTCTAACGCTAAATTATTAGCTCGGATCTGAAGTGACATCATAGGTTCCCACAAAAATTTTGTTTCCGATACGAGATAAGACTTTGCGAACGGTATAATGTCAAGACTTGTCAAAACAAATTAGGCTTCGCTTCAAAAAAGGAAATAAGTAAGGCCACGTAACTTCTAAATGGGTGTAGTGAACCTAATTAAATTATACGTATTAAGAATCAGCATTAAAAGGCAATTCTTTTGATATGTATATTAAAAAAATACATATCGGGGGAATAATATAAAAAAAACAAAAAAAACGAAGGAGTGTAGTCTAATTGAAATAGGGTCATTGGAAGCTAGCAAATTTGGAGTTGAGCTCAATACTGATGGTCTCTCGTGGTTAAGTACATGCAATACATCTACTAACCTTTGAATCCCTGAGGTGACACTTTCAGTCGAATTAAAAAAATTATTTGTAAGGAATTTTAAAATAATTATAATGGGAAAGACAGCGAGAGTTTATATGGATCGCGACATGTACAAGCTAGCTGTAATCTTATTAAAATTAGTTATAGTCTAATATAATATTTTTTTTATTAGTTAAAAATGATAAAAAAAAAGGAAAATTTAAAGAGGCACTATAAAGGTTTAAGCAAAAGTTAGAATAAGCTTAGAAAGAAAAACGAGTGCTAGGTAAAGGAAATGAAAAGCAATATAAAAATAAATTGTAACCTAAAAACTTACCAGGAGGTAAAAGCCAACAAAAAATCCCTTAAAACTAAGCCAAAAATAAACCTCATCGTCACAAGCAAACCCCAGTTCATAGTTCAAGATAATAATTTTAACTCTTGCGATGTTTTGGATCTGAGAAAACGAACTGGCACAGGAGAATCCTAGTTTAAACAATTAGTTTTCACCTGTGCAAACCCAAACACCCAAATCCCAATCCGTTGAACCCTAACAAAAACTAAACAGTATCCACTTTTTCTTTGAAAATAAAATATAGCTTTACACAACAAAAGAAAACTCGCATTAATGAACACTGAACAAAAATTCATTCTTGTAATTCTCCCAGATTCTAGCGTATCAATACATCACGGACAAGAAATATGTGTCTGCGATGAAAACCACACAATTTTGTGGGAGTCAAGGATATCGTAAAAACGTACATTTTTATGAATAGAAAAGAACTAGAAATGTCAGGGAAAAACTTAATTAAAAATGTTCAAAAAAAATTAGCTGAAAAACTACAGTAGTTTTCTAACACCAAAAACTTTCTAAAGAAAATTTTTTTAAAATAATTTCAAAAAAATACAAGTTGAAAAAATTAGACACCTCCCCCCCCCTCCTCTTAGAAATATGGAGATAATGAATTTGATCATAAAGGGCAATCAGAATAAAAACTTGTTAAGGTTATTGAAAAAGAACATGGAATATATAAATATAGGCTTAAAAAAAGACATTTTTTACTGAAAAAGCGGGAAAAGACTTGAAAAAAACCTTAGACCCCATTGAAATAATAAAAAAAAGAGAGGGGAAAAGGTTCAAATTGAAAATATAGCCAAGCGAAATTAAAAGGAAAAGAAATGAATGGAATCAGTTAAACTCTGTTATACGCACTTATTGAACTTGCCGAACGACTAGTATGAAAATTGTAGTAAATAAGTACAAATAAGTAGCATTAATACTACGGAGCCACCGTTACATTGGTTAACGCGGGCCGAGATTAATAGAAATATTGGAGAAATGCTCCAAGTAGTCAAGAAAAGAAATTTGGCTCTCTTATGTGGAAGTCGTTTTCAGAAAAATGACTAGCATGACATAAGAAATTGAACGTATGGCAAATAATAGCCTTAAGAACTTGAAGTTGAAACCTAAAACAAGACCACTAAAAGTGGGGAAGTTAAAGTGAAAATAGTCATTGCCACTTGTATGTCAAAAACAGAATTACTCTGTGCCATGAAGGCCAGGTATTTTCTGCAGAAGGGCCACTTTTTCTGAAAAAAAAGAATAGCACAAGAAAAAATGGTAGCCGCAAATTATTAAATAAATGATTATTTTGTGTGCAGGTTTATAATAGTCTTTTTAGCTGCAGCTCATGACAAGAGGACCTGGAAACGTTATAAGGAGCTACCAGAAGGCAGTCCTGGTAAGCAAACCTTCAGAGTAAAGGCAAAGTCATTTGATAATGGCCTTACAGGTATAAGGTGAACAGCAAAATTTTTTTTGCTCATCAGATATAAGCTGTAATTAAAAGCCTTAAACCAAAAAGATATTAAAGCTGAAAAAAAGAGAGATTACAGACAAAAACGTTATAAAACTGTCTAAAGTACCTAGAAATTCTAAAAGAATTGAAAAGCTAAAAAGTCTGAATAGACAAACAGGCTTATAAGATAATGACAGTTAATGACACAAGTGGGTTCGAAATAGAACCAAAGTTTTAAAACAAAATGTATTTAGCCGTATATGAGAAAAGTTATATAGTTGTAACAAATGTAATTTAGAAAATATCCACTGTTATAAATACTAGTCCACACCGTGTTTTGTTTTTAAAAATGCTTTAAGTTTTAACCGATAGTACAATAACATATCTAGTTTTGCGACTTAAATACTTGTGTAAGTTATTACACAATGCTTATTTATATTATTTGAAAAAAACTACGTTTTCTAAAGAGTTAAAGAGGCTGAGTTACAAGGTCGAACCTTAAAACGTACAGGGATTAGGAGGCACAGTTGGGGGGCTACCACCCCCAAACCCCCGCTTTCGCAGCCTTTAAATATAAAAAAAAATTTCTTTAAACTGAAAGTAAGGAGCGACATTAAAACTTAAAAAGAACAGAAATTATTCCGTATATGAAAGAGGCTGTGCCCTCCTCAACGCCTCGCTCTTTACGCTAAAGTTTGACTTTCTCACAACTCTTTTTTTAAACAATAAAAACTTTAGCGTAAAGAGCGAGGCGTTGAGGAGGGCACAGCCTCTTTCATATACGGAATAATTTCTGTTCTTTTTAAGTTTTAATGTCGCTCCTTACTTTCAGTTTAAAGAAATTTTTTTTTATATTTAAAGGCTGCGAAAGCGGGGGTTTGGGGGGTGGTAGCCCCCCAACTGTGCCTCCTAATCCCTGTACGTTTTAAGGTTCGACCTTGTAACTCAGCCTCTTTAACTCTTTAGAAAACGTAGTTTTTTTCAAATAATTTCTGCACGTTTTTGTACAGTTTATTACTTATTATTGCTTGACTAACTGTTAGCTGATCGTGTCAGGAGTTAAAGTTGGGGGCTGCCGCCCCCAAACCCCCCGCTCTTGAACATTCTTGTGTTAAGGCTTTTAATTCCTGAATACTCAAATCACGTCGTACAGGGTGCCTCCTAATCCCTGTACGTTTTAAGGTTCGAACTTGTGACTCAGCCTCTTTAACAGCCCCCCAACTGTGCCTCCTAATCCCTGTACGTTTTAAGGGTCGACCTTGTAACTCAGCCTCTTTAACTCTTTAGAAAACGTAATTTTTTTCAAATAATTTAAAAAAGAAACTGAGTTTCTTTTCAAAGTATATAAAAAAGTTGCTCTGATGGTGAATCGAACCCGAGTTTTCCACATGTAAGTCTGAAGTCTTAGCCGCTGGACTATTCAAACACAATAGTAATTGTTGTTTAGCAAATAGAAGGTATTTTCGACGCAAGCAAATTCCCAAAAATCTTGATATGTGGTTTTTGGAAAACAGGGAAGGAGTGATCAGATTGAGCTGAAATTTCGACGATAAGCTCCCAGGCCCCAGGAAAGCTTATCCTCTAAATTTCAGCCCGATCAGACAACGTTAAAGGGGGGTTGTGGAGGGAAAAATTAACATGGGCTAATATAGGAAAACGAGGTTTTTCGTAAATGTAAATTCGGGGGATAATTTTTTCGGTCTGAAAATATCAAAAGGCCCTAACAGGTCGAATTCTGCTTCGAATGAGTCCTCATTCAACCGGATCCGTTGCCAACTGTGGCCTGTAGGCGTGGCTAAGAAAAAAAAAAGAGATGAAATTTAAGTGGCTATATTTGGTTTTTTGAAAACAGGGAAGGAATGATCGGAATGAGCTGAAATTTCGAGGATAAGCTCCCGGGCCTTAGGAAAGCTTAACCTCTAAATTTCAGCCAAATCAGACAACGTTAAAGGGGGGCTGTGGTGGGAGGGTCAAAACATCCGGCCCACTTTACCCCATGAAGATAAAGTCGGAGGAGGATGAAATTTTGCAAGTTTCTTAGTTTGAGCTTGGGCTACAAAATGCAATTACCGCCGTCTCTCTGCGACCTCTAGGACCTGAAATCGCTTAACATTGTGGTGGGTCGCCTCTTTATAGAGGCACAAGTGTGCCTCCTTGATATACGCTGTTTTAATTTACTTTAAATTTTAACTAGTGATGTAATGTTACATCATTTTTCCTTCAATCATATTTTGACACATTTTTGGGAAGTAAGAAATTTTGTAGACACTTCAAATATATCCTGATACTATTATCTCATACTCGATCAACTGATATTCTGGAAACTATAGCAGTAATACAGACTTTACTACAAGTTCGTCAGAAAGTGAAATAAAATCAGAACTTAATTTAGGCCTAATGTTCTGTCTAATTTTCTAAAACAAAAAATAAACGGTATATCAACCACATCACAAAGATAAATTAAATTAGTAAGGGGAATTAAATTTAAACTCAAATAATTCATAAACTCGTATAGTATAACTTGAAATCTAATTTTAGCAAAACTATTAATATTATGTTTAAGCCGCTTGGGGTCAAGTTAAAAGAGAAGGTATATATAAAGAGGGTAAACGATTAATTGTCAGTCCTAAAGATAGAAAAAAAGAGAAACAAGGATGAATTTCAAATTGAAATCCTTCGACAAAAAAAGGAACATGGCCAATATTGGACCAGAAACATAACCCTAAGGCAACCCATTGAGGGTAGATGCACATAATGACCCAAAGATGGCAGTATAATAGCTGTAAACGAAATTAAATTGTTTTAAAAGTAAAATATTGAGAATTGGGACAATTCTTCTTTAAATGGGGAGTATTGTGGTAAATCTTTCTAATTTAGTTAATTATTAATTGAGTAAAAATATATTAAGACACAAAAACCAAGTTTCAAAATACCACTTTTTAAGATAAAGATACAAATCGTGGAATGTGTGGGCTTGGAGGGAACTTGCTCAATAACCAATTTCCTGGCTAAATGCGTCAATGTACTGGAAGGACGTGGTTAGTTTTCCATATATATACCCCGATTTTTGAGACTGAAGGAGAGCTTTTGACTTGCCGGGTGAACCTCTTCCCGTTTATTTTCTCATTAGAAATACTTTGGGATTTTGTCGGATCATTGTAAGTGTCTGTATCTTATTGTATATTATTGTAGTTTTTGAGACTTGTGGTCTATGTGGGACAGCCAGTCCCAGTAGAAAGAATACACCCGATTATATTATATGTTAAATGAATAAAAGTATTGTATTCTAGACAACCTCTCTACGATCTACCCTTAGCTTCTCGAACATACCCAGTTGGTACGCCTCATTAGTTCGGTCATAGTCTAAGGCACGCTACCAAAGCTTAATTACCTTAGGGCCAGAGTTTATCTCCCCTATAAAGGGAGAATAAAGGCATCTATGACTACACCACTCAAATACCACAAATAAAACTTCATAACAGTATGCATTTTTCATCGTTTCCTCTTGTCTTCTGGGGGTTCAAGGTAGTGTTGTAAAATTTCTGTAAAATAAAATCTCAGTAGATAAAATTTTTAAAATAAGGTAAATTGTTAAAATAAGGTAAAATAAGGTAGTCCCTTGGAAATACAAAGTAAAATTGGTGTTTTGGAGTTGGCCGGTAGGTGCAAGAGCAGTTGAGTATTTCTTTTTAAGAATCACTTACAGCTTTTAATAAAAAATTTTAATAATTCCGATTTTACTGGGCATAAAGAATGTAATACCCCTTCATCTAGAGTTTCACCAATTTAACTTACTGTCTAGTTTATCCCACTGGTTATCTTGTGCCTATGGCAATACTTCAGCAATTAGACAGTGCCTGATTTCGAACAACCATTTTGTAAGAAAAAACGAAAAAAAAATCAAATTTACTTTTGATTTGGGGGTAGAATAATATTAGTCATTTCTTCTGCATTTAAACCTAAGAAATGCTAGATGATAAGTAAAAAGTAAAAAAGGGGGACAAATCCATTCATATACAAATGACACTCAAATGACACATCTACTGATATTTTTTTACGGGTTTTAATTAATTAAAGTAGCGGTTTGAGACTATGAAAGGGCATGTTATATGCCATTATGCAGTACACATCATATGATTGTATCTATTTTTCTTCATTACCTCGTTCAAGGCTCCCCCTCCCTTCCCATATTATGTGGCACGACATCTCAAACGTCTCAGCACGGCAGACTCAAAAGATACGTCAAAGGTAATACACTTCTTAATGGATAATAAGAAATTTTTGTAAGTAACTATCATAGGTAGCGTGCTAGGGCTGCCTAAGTAAAGAACGATGTGGGCACAATGTGTTTTTTTTATCCATGCCTGGTCACTTTGCATCGAAGGAGTCGCTGTAGAAACTTCGAAAAGGGCTCATTCGATTGGAAATGGGAGTGGCTAATGTCCTTTTTGATAGTCGAAAGTGATTGGAGGGCAAATAGCCCACTCCCCTTGCCCATCATTCCCCCAAACACAGCCAATCAAAATTTTGAGATAGCCACTTTGTTTAGCGTAGCTGATTTCCAGATAGAAAATATCTTTTTGAGGAGGACAAAATGTCCCCCACAACCCTCAAGGCAAAGGAGTTAAGTTATGCCCTGAGGGCATATAAGTTCAACTTTAACACAATGTACAGTTTAGTATTGTTTCTTTAAAGCAGGACACTTCATATAAAAGGGGTCGTCGTAGAGACTTCAAAAAGGGTTCATTCGATTGGAAATCGAGAGTTCTAGTGCCCTTTTTAATAGTCAAAAGTGATTGGAGGGCAACTAGCCCCGCGCCTCACGCCAATCATCCCCTAAAACACATCCAATCGAAATTTGGAGATGACCATTTTGTTCAGCATAATTGATTTTCATATAAAAAATGTGTTTTTTGAGGAGGATACTCCCCCACAACCCTCAGGGCAAGGGTTTTAAGCTATTCCCTGGGGCCATATAAGGTATTTATATAAGGGGTTGTCGTAGAAACTTCAAAACAGGCTAACGCAATTTGAAATTCAAAGTTTTAGTTCCCTTTTTAATAGTCGAAAGTGATTGGAGGGCAACTAGCCCCCCCCCCCCCACGCCCAATATTCTCCCGAACACATCCAATCAAAATTGTGATTTAGCCATTTTGTTTATCGCGGTTGATTTCCATATAAAAAATGCGTTTTTGAGGAGGACGCTCCCACAAAACCCTAAGGGTAGGGGTATTAAGTTATGGCCTGGGGGCATATAAGTTTTTATTGAGTGTACTGTGGTAGAAACTTCAAAACAGGCTCATTCGAGTGGAAATTAAAAGGGCTGGTGCCCTGTTTAATAGTCGAAAGGGATCGGAGGCGTTGACGTTGAAACTTCAAAACAGGCTAATTCAATTTGAAATTCAAAGGTTTAGTGCCCTTTTTAATAGTCGAAAGTGATTGGAGGGCAACTAGCAACCCCCCTCCCCCGCACCCATTATTCTCCAAGACGCATCCAATCCAAATTTTGAGATAGCCATTTTGCTCATTGTAGTTGATTTTCACATGGAAAATATATTTTTTAGGAGGACACTCCCCCAAAACCCTCTGGTCAAGGGTATTAAGTTATGGCCTGGGGGCATATAAGGTTTAATTGAAGGTGCTGTCATAGAAACTTCAAAACAGGCTCATTCGATTGGAAATTCAAAGGGCTAGTGCCCTTTTTAATAGTCGAAAGTTATTGGTGGGCAACTAGGCCCCCCCCCCCCCGCGAGCCCATCATTCGTCCAAACACATCTATTCAAATTTTTGAGATAGCCACTTTGTTCAGCGTAGTTGAATTCCAGTTAGAAAATACTTTTGGGGGGATTAAGGGTATTAAGTTATGGCCTGGGAGCATATAAGGTTTTATTGAAGGAACTGTAGTAGAAACTTCAAAACAGGCTCATTCGATTGGAAATTCAAAGGGCTAGAGCCCTTTTTAATAGTCGAAAGTAATCAGAGGGCAACTAGCCCCCCTCACACCCATCATTCCTCCAAACATATCAGATCAAACTTTTGAGATAGGCATTTTGTGAGCTTAGCTGATTTCCAGATAGAAAACATCTTTTTAAGGAGGACACTGCCCCACAACCCTCGGGTCAAGAAATTTAAGTTATTTCCTGTGGGGAAATAAGATTTTTAGAGAAGGTATTGTCGTAAAAACTTCAAAACAGGCTTATTCGATTGAAAATTCAAAGGGATAGTGCCCTTTTTAGTAGTGGAAAGTGATGAGAGGGCAAGTAGACCCCCACCCCCCACGCCCTTCATTCCCCCAAGTGTGAGAAAGCCATTTTGTTCAGCTTAGTTGATTTCCAGATTGAAAATGTCTTTTTGAGGAGCAAACTCCCCCACAACCCTCAGGGCAAGGGTTTTGAGTTATATACTTGAGGCATATAAGGTTTTTATAGAAGGTGTTGTCGTAGAAACTTCAAAACAGGCTCATTCGATATGGAATTCAAAGGAGTAGTGCCCGTTTTAATAGTCAAAACTCATTGGAATGCAACTAGCCCCCACGCCCATCACTTCCTCAAACACATCCAATACAAATTTTGAGACGACCATTTAATTCAGCGTAGTTAATTTCAAGATAGAAAATGTTTTTTCGAGGAGGAGACTCCCCCACAACCCTAAGGACGAGGGTTTTAAGTTATGCCCTGGGGGCATATAAGGTTTTTGTTTAAGGCGTTGTCGTAAAAACTTCAAAACAGGCTCATTCGATTGGAAATTCAAAGGGCTAGTGCCCTTTTTAATAGTATAAAATGAATGGAGTAAAACTAGCCTCCCCCCACGCCCATCATTCCCCCAAACACATACAATCCAAATTTTTTAATAGCCATTTTATTCAGCGTAGATGATTTCAAGATAGAAAATGTGTTTTTGAGGATGAGACTCCCCCACATCCATCAGGGCAAAGGTTTTAAGTTATGCCCTGGGGACATAAAAGGTTTTTATAACCTATTATAGAAGGCTTTGTCGTAGAAACTTCAAAAAAGGCTCATTCGGTTGGAAATTGAAACGGCTAGTGCCCTTTTTAATGGTCGAAAGTGACTGGAGGGCAACTATTCCCCCTCACCCATCCTTCCCAATTAAATCTAATCAAAATTTGGGATAGGTATTTTGTCAGTGTGGCTAATTCCCAGATAGAAAATATCTTTTTGAGGAGGTAACTCCCCCATAACCGTCGGGGCAAGGGTTTTAAGTTATGCCCTGGGGGCATATAAGGTTTTTTTCTAGAAGGTGTTGTCGTAGAAAGTTCAAAACAGGCTCATTTGATTGGATATTCAAAGAGCTAGTGCGCTTTTTAGTAGTTGAAAATGATTGAAGGGCAACTAGATCCTCCCCCTCACGGCCATCATTCCCTCAAACATTTCTAATCAAAATTATGAGATAGCTATTTTGTTCAGCGCAGTTGATTTCCAGATAGAAAATAGGTATTTGAAGAGGACCCCCCCCCACACAACCCTCCGGGCAAGGGTTTTAAGTTATGCATTGGGGGAATAAGGTTTTTAAAGAAGGTGTTGTCGTAGAAACTTCAAAACAGGCTCATTTTATTGGAAATTCAAAGGGCTGGTGACCTTTTTAATAATCAAAAGTGATGCGAGGGCACCTAGCCCCCCACCCAAGCCCATGATTCCCCAAAACACATCCAATCAAAATTTTGAGATAACCATTTTGCTCAGCATAGTTGATTTCCATGTATAAAATAAGTTTTTGAGAAGTACACTCCCCCACAACCAACAGGGCAAGGGTTTTAAGTTATGCCCTAGGGGTAAATGAGGTTTTTGTAGAAGTTGTTATCGTAGAAACTTCAAAAAAGGCTAACTCGTTTGGAAACTCAAAGGGCTAGTGTCCTTTTTAATAGTCGAAAGTGATTAGAGGGCAACTAGCCCCCCACCCCCATCATTCCCCCAAACACATCCAATCAAAATTTTATGATGTCCATTTTGTTCAGCGCAGTTGATTTTCAGACAGAAAAGATGATTTTGAGGAGGACACTCTCCCATAACCCTCAGTGCAAGGGTTTTAAGTTATGCCCAGGGGACATTTAATATTTTTATAGAAGGCGTTGGTGTAGAAATTTCAAAAACAGCTCATTCGATTGGATATTAAAAGGGCCAGTGCCCAATTTAATAGTCCAAAGTGATAATAGGGAAACTAGCCCCTCCCCCCGCCACACTCCTCATTCCCTCAAACTCATCCAATAAAAACTTTGAAATAGCCATTTTGTTCAGCGTAGTTGACGTACAGATAGAAAATAGGTTTTTGAGGAGGACACTCCCCCAAAACCCTCAGGGTAAGGGTTTTAAATTATATACTGGGGGCATATAAGGTTTTTACAGAAGATGTTGTCGTGGAAACCTCGAAACAGGCTCATTTGATTGGAAATTCAAAGGCTAGTGACCTTTTTAATAGTCAAAAGTGATTGGAGGGAACCTAGCCCCTCACGCCCATCATTCCCCAAAACACATCCAATCAAAATTTTGAGATTACCATTTTGCTCAGCATAGTTGATTTCCATATAGAAAATATGTTTTTGAGAAGGACACTCCCCCACAACCCACAGAGCAAAGGTTTTAAGTTATGCCCTAGGGGCAAATAAGGTTTTTGTAAATTGTGTTGTCGTAAAACTTCAAAAAAGGATAATTCAATTGGAAATTCAAAGGGCTAGTGCCCTTTTTTATAGTCAAGAGTGATTGGAGGGCAAGTAATCCCCCTCGCTCATCATTCCCCCAAACATATCCAATCAAAATTTTGTGATGACCATTTTGTTCAGCGTAGTTGATTTCTAGGTATAAAATATGTTTTTGAGGAGGACCCTCCCCCATAACCCTCAGTGCAAGAGTTTTAATTTATTTCCAGGGGGCATATAATGTTTTTATAGAAGGAGTTGTTGTAGAAACTTCAAAAACAGCTCATTCTATTGGAAAATTAAAAGGGCCGGTGCCCAATTTAATAGGCTAAAGTGATTGTAGGGAAACTAGACCCCCCTTCAACGCCCCTCAATCCCCCAAACACATCCAATAAAAATTTTGAGATAGCCATTATGTTCAGTGTCTTTGACGTACAAATAGAAAATATGTTTTTGTGGAGGATACTCCCCCACAGCCCTCATGGCAAGGGTTTTAAGTCATGCCCTGTGGGCATATGAGGTTTAATAGAAGGTGTTGTCATAGAAACTTCAGAAAAGGACTCATTTGATTTGAAATTAAAAGGGCTTGTGCCCTTTTTGATAGTCTAAAGTTATTAGTAATATTTGTTGTTGTTGTTTAGACCAGGGCACTTCGTATCAAAGGATTCGTCTTGGGAACTTCGAAAGGGGCTCATTCAATTAAAAATAGAAAGGGCTGATGTCTTTATTAATAGCCGAAAGTGATTGGAGGGCACCTAATCCCCTTTCAACTCCCACCCTGCCATTTGGCCATTATGTTTAAAAACTAAAAGTTGCCTTAAGATTAAACCAGAAAACCTTAAGAAAACCAAATTTCTTATATTGGACGATACCACATCACAAAAATCTACCAACCCCCAGTTTAATTGCTTGGGCAGCAATGTGTTAAAACGAAAGTGCGGTAACAGGCATATTTTTCATTTGAGGAGAACTTGTAAATATATCGTAATCATACTGATCTGGAATTAAAAATTGTTCTAACTTTAACCCATATTGGAGTGTTAATAACTCGTTACAAGTAATAGATTCTTTGGCGAATGTTTCAGCTAAAATAGTCGAGTCATTTTATTTTAAAGAAATTTATGAAAAATTTTCAAAAAAATTATTATTATAAAAAATTAAAAATTTTATAAATAAATATTTTATTTTTTCTAAAATATGATTTTTTTAAAATTATACTTTTAATAAAAAAGCCCGATGGACGAATTTCTTTAGAAGTACTTTTAATTCAAGATGTTATAGCTTGGATATGGTATGCGATTTATTAGATTTTGTTCTATTTAATACATTTATAAGATTCAATGGGAATTTATATAAGCAACTGTAGGTATTCCTATGGGTGGGAATGCGAGTCCATTCATAGCAGACCTGTTTTTAAGTCAATTAGAATATGAATATATGATATATAAAAATAGCCCAAGCAATGTAAAGTATAACCTTTCAAATAATAAAAGACATCTGGACGACCTCTTAGTAATAAATTGTGCAGAGTTTATTGAGATTTCAAAAAATATTTATCCACAAGAGTTAATTCTTGAGCCTTGCTATGGGATGGGACACTCCGACCATTTCTTAGATTTAAATATTAATATTTCAAATAATAATAAATTAGTTTTTAAATTATATAATAAAACGGATGATTTTAATTTTGAAGTAATTAATTTTCCATTTCTTGAAAGTAATATACATTCAAATATTACTTATTCGGCTTATTATTCCCAATTATTTAGGTATGTAAAAATATGCAGTAACTACACAGATTTTAAAAATAGATGTAAAAAGCTGTGCGAAAAACTGATCTTAAGAGGTTTTTCTGCCAAAAAAATTAGTTGGCAATTCAAAAAATTTAGTTTCATGTATCATGAACTTTTAAGTAAATATACAAAAAATTATAAAGAAATACTTAATGATACATTCATCTAATTTCTCTTGCGCTTTTCTGTTTTGGATGTTTGAGTGTGTAGGGGTTTTCAAACAAGCTTGAGGATCTTTAAATTGGTAATTGGTTCCAGATACCAATATAAGATACATCTGGACATGTCTTCATTTGTTCCAGAATGGTCTCTTTCACTGACCTCTGGGATTTTATTATGGAAACATTGAAACACTTTTTGTATGTAATTTTTAATAGCTTGACTCGTATGCAGGTATTTCACAAGCTTTACCTGACATAGGGTTACCATATAGATCTTATGGTAGAGGCTCCACCGTGCCGGGTAAAGAATGTAAAGCCTCGAAACCCGTTAAGGCAGGTGGTATATCTTCTGATGAGCCCTAAATGGAAGGTTCTACTTGGAAATACTTTGCTAGATTTAAGGTGCTTTTGCTGGTAAATTTACAACGACTTACATTTATTGATGATGACTTTGCTTGGATTTGGACATTTCTATTTGGTTGACGGTTTGGGTATACTGTTTGGTCCTAGGTAGTTGGATAGATGGGTAAGGTAAAAGCCTTGTTCAAGTGCACATTTGTCTCAATTGCTGGATTAGGACGACAGTTTTTTTTTTGCCAAGTAATTACCTCTTAAACATAATTGATAATACTAATTCTCAATAAGGTATCTCAGCAGTACCACAAAAACGACTGATGGTATTATGTTCAAACTTTCGAGGCTACTTCTGCTCTTAAAATTTAACCAAATTAAAATAGTTTAAGTGTATCCAAGCTATCAAAGATAATAAACAGATTTTTTTTGCGAATGGTATCAAGTTTTCCATTTAAGGTCAACTAGAGGAGGTATGAAACTAGGTTAAACAGTACTATTTTTGTCCAGATTTTTAAAATGGTGTATGTTGTTAAAAATTACTGAAAATTTTTCTCCGGCATACAAAATGCATGTCAAACTATAAAGTCTTAAAAAACAAAAAGGTTTAAAGTGTTATTTTTTCCCCTGAAAAGACTATGTCAATATAAAACGAACACAAATTAATTAAATAAAAACTTTTTACACAAAATAATTAAAGTGTAAAAAAAGTAAAGAACTTCATTAAATAAAAAATTAGCAAAAATAAAATAAAATAATCTACCAAGCTCGAAGCTACCACAAATCAGCATCGATAAATAAATGAGACCCAAAACGAACAGAAATTACAATAAATAACCGTTTCAAACTCAAAAGGAGCAGAAATTAACATAAGTTGGGCGTAAAACCGATATGCCTTTCCAACGCCAGAAAAAAATTTGCCCTTTACTGAGAAAATAAAAATGAATTTGCATTGTCAGTTTAATATACATATACTGTTATTTAGTAATCAAAATATTAAAATTGTTTGATTTTTTAAAGATACAAAAGTAAAAAATATTTATATTTTTTCAGTAGACTACAAACTTTTTTCTGGCCTTGGGAAGGTATAGGGGTTTTGCGCCTAACGTATGTTAATTTCTGCTCGTTTTGAATTTGACTCGGTTATTTAAGCCTGGTAGATTATTTTATTTTATTTTTGCTCAGTTTTTGTTTATTGGAGTTCTTCACTTTTATTAGAAAATCTTATTTTGTCGAAAAAGTTTTTTTAATTAGTCGTTGTTTAAAAAAACACATTGTGCAGTCCAAAACGATGCGCAAATTTTGTAAAGACCAAAATTTGCACTTCACTGAAAAAATACAAATGAATCTGCATTGTCAGTTTAATATAGATATATATATATATATATATATATATATATATATATATATATACTAATATTTAGAAATCAAAACGCAAAATTATTTGATTTATTAAAGTTATAAAAGTAAAAATATTCTTTTTTTTCAGTAAATTTCAAATTGTTTTCTGGCCTTGGGAATTTATAGGGGTTTTGCACCCAATTTATGTTAATTCGAAATATACTTATATTTCCAACTTATATTGTAATTGAAAATTCAAAGGGCTAGTGCCCATTTTAATAGTCAAAAGTGATTGGAGGGCAACTAGCCCCCCCCCACGCCCTTCGTTCCCCAAACACATCCAATCAATATTTTGATGTGGCCATTTTGTTCAGCGTAGTTGACTTCTAGATAGAAAATGTGTTTCTGATGAGGTGACTCCCCCACAGCCCTCAGAGCAAGGGTTTAAGCTATGCCCTGGGGGCATATAAGGTTTTTATACAAGGTCTTGTCGTAAAAACTTCAAAAAAGCCTCATTCGATTTGAAATTCAAACGGCTAGTGCCTTTTTGATAGTCGAAAGTGATTGGAGGGCAACTACCCCCCCCCCCCATGCCAATCTATCCACCAAATACATCCAATCAAAATTGTAAGATGGTCATTTTGTTTAACGTACTTGATTTCTAGATAGAAAATAGCTTCTTGAGGAGGACGCTCCCCCACAACCCTCAGGGCCAGGGTCTTAAGTTGTGTCCTGAGGGCAAATAAGGCTTTTAGAGAAGGGCTAGTCGTAAAAACTTCAAAACAGGCTCATTCGATTGAAAATTCAAAGGGCTAGTGCCCTTTTTCATAGTTGGAAGTGAGTGGAGGGCAACCAGCCCCCCCGCACCCATCTTTCCCCAAAACACATCCAATCAAAACTTTGAGATAGGAATTTTGTCAACGTAGCTGATGTCCAGATAGAAAATATCCTTTGGAGGAGGAAACTCCCCCACAACCCTAGGGGCAAGTGTTTTAATTTATGCCCTGGGGCCATATAAGGTTTTTGTAGAAGGCGCTGTCGTAGAAACTTCAAAACAGGCTCCTTCGATTGGAAATTCAGAGGGCTAGTGACCTTTTTAATAGTCAAAAGTGATTGAAGGGCACCTAGCCCCCCATGCCCATCATTCCCCAAAACACATCCTATTAAAATTTTGAGATAGCCATTTTGCTCAGAATAGTTGATTTCCATATAGAAAATATGTTTTTCAGAAGGATACTCCCCCACAACCCACAGAGCAAGGGTTTTAAGTTATGCCCTAGGGGCAAATAAGGTTTTTGTACAAGGTTTTTTCTTAGAAATTTCAAAAAGATTCATTCGATTGGAAATTCAAAGGGCAAGTGCCCGTTTTAATAGTCGAAAGTGATTGGAGGGTAACTAGTACCCCCGCCCATCATTACCCCAAACACATCCAATCAAAATTTTGTGATTGCCATTTTGTTCAGCGTAGTTGATTTCGAGATAGAAAACATGTTTTTGAGGAGGACACTCCCCCATAACCCTCAGTGCAAGGGTTTTAAGTTATGTCCAGGGGGCATATAATGTTTTTATAGAAGGCTTTGTGTAGAAACTTCAAAAACAGCTCATTCGATTGGAAATTAAAAGAGCCGGTGCCCTGTTTAATAGTCGAAAGTGATTGTTGGGAAACTAGCCAAAAACGCCCCTTATCCCCCCAAACACATCCAATAAAAATTTTTAGATAGCCATTTTGTTCAGCGTAGTTGACGTAAAGATGGAAAATATATTTTTGAGGAGCGTACTTCATCACAGCCCTCATGGCAAGGGTTTTAAGTTATGCCCTGGGGGCATATAAGGTTTAATAGAAGGTGTTGTCATAGAAACTTCAGAAAAAATCTCATTCGATTGGAAATTCAAGGCAAAAGGGCTTGTGCCCTTTTTGATAGTCAAAAGTTATTAGTAATATTTTTTCTTGTTGTTGTTGTTCAGACCAGGACACTTCGTATCGAAGGAGTTGTCATGGGAACTTTGAAAGGGCCTCATTTGATTGAAAATAGAAAGGGCTGATGCCCCTTTTAATAGCCGAAAGTGATTGGAGGGCAACTAATCCCCCTACAACTCCCACCCTCCCATTTGGCCATTATGTTTAAAAACTAAATGTTGCCTTAAGATTAAATCAAAATACACTTTGATAATACTAATTCTAAATAAGGCATCTCAGCAGTACCACAAGAACGACTGAAGTTATTATGTTCAAACTTTTGAGGCTACTTCTGCTCTTAAAATTTAACCAAATCAAAATAGTGTAAGTGTATCCAAGCTTTCAAAGATTGTAAACATATTTTTTTTGCGAATGGTATCAAGTTTTCCATTTAAGGTCAACTAGAGGAGGTATGAAACTAAGTTAAACAGTATAATTTTTGTCTTTATTTTTAAAATGATGTATTTTTTTTAAAATTGCTGAAAATTTTTCTCCGGCATACAAATAGCATTTCAAACTAAAAAGTCTTATATAAAACGAACAGAAACTAATTAAATAAAAACTTTTTCCGCAAAATAAGTTTGAATAAAAAAATTGAAGAACTCCATTAAATAAAAAATTAGTAAAAATCAAATCAAATAATCTACCAAGCTCGAAACTACCACGAATCAGCATCGATAAAGAAATGAGACCCAAAACGAACAGAAATTACAATAAATAACCAATTCAAACTCAAAACGAGCAGAAATTAACATTAGTTGGGCGTAAAACCCATATGGCTTCCCAACGCCAGAAAAAAATTTGCCCTTTACTGGAAAAAATACAAATGAATGTGCATTGTCAGTTTAATATATATATATATATATATATATATATATATATATATATATATATATATATATATATATATATATATATATATATATATATATATATATATATATATATATATATATATATATATATATATATATATATATATACACACACACATATATATATATATATATATATATATATATATATACACTACTGCTACTACTACTAATAACTCAGCGCAACACCAAGCCGCCTGAGGCCAACACAGCTACGGACACTCCTCCTCCACCCCAATCTATTCAAAGCCTCTTTTTTTACACCCGCCCACGAAGTTCCCATTTATTTAAATCTTTCTTTATGACATCCTCACACTCCAGACGAAGCCGACCTGCTTTCTGTTTAACCCTATATGGCAGGCCGAACAGAACAATCTTCGGAAATCTTTCTTCCTTCATCCGAACAACGTGTCCCAGCAACCTCAACCTCTCTTTCATTATAGCCCTTGAGAGCGGTATTGAACCACATTTTTCGTGTAGCCTATTGTTTGAAATACGGTCAGTCAGCCGGGTACCCAGAACAATCATTAAGCAATTTCTCTGGAAAACATCTAGCAAATCTTCATCCGCTTTTCGGAGCTTCCATGCAACAGAGCTAAATTTGACCACTGTCATCACTGTTGCATCTAATATTCTAATCTTGGTTTGCAGACTTGTCTTCCTATTCTTCTATACTTTTTTAACTGTGAAATAAACACTCTGAGCCTAGGCTATTCTATATTTAATATCTTCACTGCTCCCACCATCTTTACTAATAATACAATCCAGGTAAGTGAAGCTGCCCACCTGATAAATCTTTTCATTGCCCAACGTCAGCTTTTCATCTTCACTTATTCCTAGTTTTAGTGACTTAGTCTTCCTAACATTAATTTTCAAACCAATTCTAGCACCCTGAACTCGCAAAACCTCTAAAACTTCATTGGTTTTGCTCACACTTTTATCTAGGATGCTTAAATCATCAGCATAATCCAAGTCCTGGAGAATTTTTCTATCCCATTTGATTCCGTGGTCTTCCATTGCCTTTCCTGTGCTCCTTAAGACAAAGTCCATTAAAATAATCCATACAAAGGGGGATAGAATACAACCCTGCTTAACTCCTGATTTAATACAAAACCATTTGCTAACCTCATTTCCTACCTTAACTGAAGCAGTGTTATTCTCGTACATAGCCCTAATCACTTTAATGTATTTTTCTGGTATACCATACAAGGATAAATCCTTTACCAAAGCTCTTCTATCAACAGAATTGAACACTTGCTCTTAATCTATAAAACTGAGGACCAAAGGTATTTAAAAACTCATGCACTTCTCATTTATTAGCCTAAGAGTGAAGTATGTCTTTGAGGAGGACATACCCCCAAAACCCTCAGGGCAGTGGTTTTAAGTTATGCCCTGGGGGTTTATAAGGTTTTTATAGAAGGTATTGTCGTAGAAACTTCAAAACAGGCTCATTTAATTGAAATTTCAAAGAGCTAGTGCCTTTTTTAATAGTCGAAAGTGATTGGAGGGCAACTTTCTCCTCCCCACGCCTATCTTTCCCCCAAACACATCTAATCATAATTTGAGATAGCCATTTTGTTCAGTGTAGTTGATTTTCAGATACAAAATATGTTTTTGAGGAGGAAACTCCCCCAGAACCCTCAGGGCAAACGTTTTAAGTTATGCCCTGGGGGCATATAAGGTTTTAAAGAAGGTATTGTTGTAGAAACTTCAAAACAGGCTCATTCAATTTTGAATTCAAAGGGCTAGTGCGCTTTTTAATAGTTGAAAGTGATTGGAGAATAGAACCCCCTTATTGACTCCCATCCCTCACCCCTGCTGCCATGTACAATTTAGTTTAATGCCGACGCGACTCCAGATATGGGCATAGAGATATGGTTGTTCTCACTTGAAAAAACAGGATTTTTCTCCCATTGATGGATTTTTCTTGGATGGTTATGAGTGTTAGTCAATTTATTTGATGTTTTTCATGGATGTCAACAACATTTTATGTCTGTTTTATGGTTTTGTCACTGAGAATGAAAAAACAGGATTTTCTCACTTTGATGAATGTTTCTTAGATAGTTATGAGTGTTTGTCATTTTATTTGATGTTTTTCATGGATGTCAACAGCAATTTATGTATGTTTTTATGGTTTTCGTTACTGAGAATGAAAAAACAGGATTTTTCTCACATTGATGTATTTTCAAGGTCGATTTATTTGTTGTTTACAATTTTAATGTCTCCGGGGTGAAGTTTGCACATGCGCATTAACAGCGGGGGAAATGTATTGATCTATAACTCATGATGGGACACCATATATGGAAATAGACTCGCTAGAGAAATGGATTTCTGAGAAATTGATTGCATAGTCGAAGGGGAAGTGGATTTCCGTTATTGATTTGTTGTTTCCAGGAGAATTGTCTCCAGGCGAAGTTTATTAATGTCTTTGGTGTTCATCCAGGATAATGTTTCCGGGTGAAGTTTATTAATGTCCGACCGATGATGTTAAGGTTGATTGATTTGTTGGTGTTCATCCAGGAGAATTATCTCCTGGTGAATTGATCTTAGAGATGAAGAGATTAACGCGGAAAAGGGTTTCCTAGGAATATCAAATGTGACAGCAGAGGGATGCCAAAACAAAAGGAACATGCAGAAATTACGTTTAGGGATTATTTGGGTGAAACCGTTTTAGACATTTTAGGGAATTATTTGGGCAAGACAAGTGAATTTCCGAGAAATTGATTGCATAACCTAACCTAACCTCATGAGCTAGTGACGGAGGTCCATATATGGGCACAGAATGACGTAATCGACTAGGACAAATGGATTTCTGAGAAATTGATTACATAATCGGTAGAACCCTATCAGAAGGTCATGACGGGATTCCATATATGGGCATAGAATGACGTAATTGACTAGGACAGTTGGATTTCTGAGAAATTGATTACATAATCGGTGGAACCCTATCAAAAAGTCATGACAGGAGTCCATATATGGGCATTGAATGAAGTAATCGACAAGGACAGTTGGAATATTTCAGTAGTGTTTTGTTGTGGTTTACCATTTCACAGTTATATTCTCTTGATTTTTTAAAAGTTCATTTTCGTTTTATTTCGTTGAAATGCAAGAGTTGGAATATTTCAGTAATGTTTTGTCGTGGTTTACCTTGTCACAATTACATTCTCTTGATTTTTCAAAGTTCATTTTGAATTTCTTTCGTTGAAATGCAAGAGTTGGAATATTTCAGTATTGTTATGTCGTGGTTTACGTTGTCACAGTTACATTCTCATAATTTTTGAAAGTTCATTTTGAATTTCTTTCATTGAAATGCAAGGGTGGAATATTTCAGTAGTGGTTTGTTGTGGTTTACCTTGTCACAGTTACATTCTCTCGATTTTTTAAAAGTTGATTTTCGATTTCTTTCGTTGAAATGAAAGAGTTGGAATATTTCAGTAATGTTTTGTTGTGGTTTACCATTGTCACAGTTACATTTTCTTGATTTTTCAAAGTTCATTTTCGATTTCTTTCGTTGAAATGCAAGAGTTGGAATATTTCATTAGTGTTTTGTCGTGGTTTACCTTGTCATAGTTACATTCTCTTGATTTTTCAAAGTTCATTTTGAGTTTCTTTCGTTGAAATGCAAGAGTTCTAATATTTCAGTAGTGTTTTGTCGTGGTTTACCTTGTCACAGTTACATTCTCTTGATTTTTCAAAGTTCATTTTGAATTTCTTTCGTTGAAATGCAAGAGTTGGAGTATTTCAGTAGTGTTATGTCGTGGTTTACTTTGTCACAGTTACATTCTCTGAATTTTTGAAAGTTCATTTTGAATTTCTTTCATTGAAATGCAAGGGTTGGAATATTTCTGTAGTTGTTTGTTGTTGTTTACCTTGTCACAGTTACATTCTCTCGATTGGAATATTTTAGTAATGTTTTGTTGTGGTTTACCATTGTCACAGTTACATTTTCTTGATTTTTCAAAGTTCATTTTCGATTTCTTTCGTTGAAATGCAAGAGTTGGAATATTTCATTAGTGTTTTGTCGTGGTTTACCTTGTCATAGTTACATTCTCTTGATTTTTCAAAGTTCATTTTGAGTTTCTTTCGTTGAAATGCAAGAATTAGAATATTTCAGTAGTGTTTTGTCGTGGTCTACATTGTCACAGTTACATTCTCTTTATTTTTCGAAGTTCATTCTGAATTCCTTTCGTTGAAATGTAAGAGTTGGAATAAGTGTTATGTCGTGGTTTTCTTTATCACAGTTACATTCTCTTAATTTTTCATAGTTTATTTTGAATTTCTTTCGTTGAAATACAAGAGTTGGAATATTTCATTAGTGGTTTGTTGTGGTTTTCCTTATCACAGTTGCATTCTCTCGATTTTTCAAAGTTCATTTTGAATTTCTTTCATTGAAATACAAGAGTTGGATTGTTTTAGTAGTGGTTTGTCGTGGTTTACCATTTCACAGTTACATTCTCTTGATTTTTCAAAGTTCATTTTGAATTTCTTTCATTCAAATGCAAGAGTTGGATTATTTCAGTAGAGATTTATCAAGGTTTACCATTTCACAGTTACATTCTCTTGATTTTTAAAAGTTTACTTTCGATTTCTTTCGTTGAAATACAAGAGTTGGAATATTTCAGTAGTTTTTTATTGTGGTTTACCTGGTCCCAGTTACATTTTCTTGATTTTTCAAAGTTCATTTTCGATATCTTTCGTTGAAATGCAAGAGTTGGAATATTTCAGTAGTGTTTTGTCGTGGTCTACATTGTCACAGTTACATTCTCTTTATTTTTCAAAGTTCATTCTGAATTCCTTTCGTTGAAATGTAAGAGTTGGAATATTTCAATAGTGTTATGTTGTGGTTTTCTTTATCACAGTTACATTCTCTTAATTTTTCAAAGTTTATTTTGAATTTCTTTCATTGAAATGCAAGAGTTGGAATATTTCATTAGTGGTTTGTTGTGGTTTACCTTATCACAGTTGCATTCTCTCGATTTTTCAAAGTTCATTTTGAATTTCTTTCATTGAAATGCAAGAGTTGGATTGTTTTAGTAGTGGTTTGTCGTGGTTTACCATTTCACAGTTACATTCTCTTGATTTTTAAAAGTTCATTTTCTATTTCTTTCGTTGAAATGCAAGAGTTGGAATATTTCAGCAGTGTCCTTTTATGGTTTACCTTTTCACAGTTACATTCTCTTTCTTTTTCAAAGTTCATTTTGAATTTCTTTCTTTGAAATGCAAGAATTAGAATATTTAATTAGTGTTTGTTCGTGGTTTACATTGTCACAGTTACATTCTCTTAATTTTTCAAAGTTCATTGTGGATTTATTTCATTGAAATGCAAGAGTTTGAATATTTCAGTAGTGTTTTGTTACGGTTTACCTTGTCACAGTTACATTTTCTTGATTTTTCAAAGTTCATTGTGGATTTCTCTCAGTGAAATGTAAGAGTTGGAATATTTCAGTAGTGTTTTGATATGGTTTACCTAGTCACAGTTACATTCTCTTGATTTTTCAAAGATCATTTTGGATTTCTTTGGTTGAAATGCAAGAGTTGGAGATATTTCAGTAGTGTTTTGTTGTGGTTTACCGTTTCACTGTTACATTCTCTTGATTTTTCAAAGTTTATTCTGAAAATCATTCGTTGAAATGTAAGAGTTGGAAATATTTCAATAGTGTTTTATCGTGGTTTACCTTTTCACTTTTACGTTCTCTTGATTTTTCAAAGTTAATTTTGAATTTCATTCATTGAAATGCAAGAGTTGGAATATTTCAGTGGTGTTTTGTCGTGGTTTACCTTGTCACAGTTACATTCTCATGATTTTTCAAAGTTCATTTTAAATTTCTTTCATTGAAAGACAAGAGTTACCTTGTCACAGTTGCATTCTCTTGATTTTTCAAAGTTCATTTTGAATTTCATTCATTGAAATGCAAGAGTTGGAATATTTCAGTAGTGTTTTGTCGTGGTTTACCTTGTCAAAGTTACATTCTCATGATTTTTCAAAGTTCATTTTGAATTTCTTTAATTGAAAGACAAGAGTTGGAATATTTCAGTAGTGTTTTGATATGGTTTACCTAGTCACAGTTACATTCTCTTGATTTTTCAAAGATCATTTTGGATTTCATTCATTGAAATGCAAGAGTTGGAATATTTCAGTGGTGTTTTGTCGTGGTTTACCTCGTCACAGTTACATTCTCTTGATTTTTCAAATTTCATTTTGAATTTGATTCATTGAAATGCAAGAGTTGGAATATTTCAGTAGTGTTTTGTTGTGGTTTACCTTTTCACTGTTACATTCTCTTGATTTTTCAAAGTTCATTCTGAAAATTATTCGTTGAAATGTAAGAGTTGGAAATATTTGAATAGTGTTTTATCGTGGTTTACCTTGTCACTGTTACGTTCTCTTAATTTTTCAAAGTTCATTTTGGATTTCTTTCATTGAAATGTAAGAGTTGAAATATTTCAGTAGTGTTTTGTCGTGATTTACCATTTCACAGTTAAATGCAAGAGATGAAATATTTCAGTAGCGTTTTGTTGTGCTTTACCTTCTCACAGTTACATTCTCTTGATTTTTCAAAGTTCATTGTGGATTTCTTTCGTTGAAATGTGTTTTGTTGTGCTTTACATTGTCACAGTTACATTCTCTTAATTTTTCAAAGTTCATTTTGAATTTCTTTCATTGAAATGCAAGAGTAAGAATATTTCAGTAGTGTTTTGTCGTGGTTTACCTTGTCACACTTACATTAACTTGATCTTTCGAGTTCATTTTCTTTCATTGAAATTTAAGAGTTGGAATATTCCACTAGTTTTTTGTCGTGGTTTACCTTGGCACAGTTACATTCTCTTGATTTTGCAAAGTTCATTTTGAATTTCTTGGAATATTTCAGTAGTGATTTGTTGTGGTTTACCATGTCACAGTTACATTCTCTCGATTTTTCAAAGTTTATTTTGAATTTCTTTCGTTGAAATGCAAGAGTTAGAATATTTCAGTAGTGTTTTGTCGTGGTTTACCTTGTCACAGTTACATTCTCTTAAGTTTTTAAAGTTCATTGTGGATTTCTTTCATTGAAATGCAAGAGCTGGAATATTTCAGTAATGTTTTGTTGTGGTTTACCTTGTCACACTTACATTAACTTGATCTTTCGAAGTTCATTTTCTTTCATTGAAATTTAAGAGTTGAAATATTCCACTAGTTTTTTGTCGTGGTTTACCTTGGCACAGTTACATTCTCTTGATTTTTCAAAGTTCATTTTGAATTTCTTTCGTTGAAATGTAAGAGTCGGAATATTTCAGTAGTGTTTTGTTGTGGTTTACCTTGTCACAGTTACATTTTCTTGATTTTTCAAAGTTCATTTTGAATTTCTTTCATTGAAAAGCAAGAGTTGGAATATTTCAGTAAATCCCCCGGGTGTAGAAAATTTTCTCATGACATGTCAAAAAATTTGTTTTTTTACCCACCGTGCCGAACAGGAGATCAGGGAAACCGTCTGATCTGACGGGCGGACGCCGCACAGTGTCTAAACTGAAACATATCTCAAAAGTTTGAGATATGCCATGAGAACCTAGCGTGCGCGAACATATCTCATAAAATTTTTTTACATGCGGCCAAGTTCGTGACATATCTCAAGTTCAAAGACTGGGCTGGGTAATTGTAGACAGAGAAAAGCCAAGACAGATAGTCCAAGTAACGTCTGCGGGAAAAAAGACCCTGTTGAGGGTATAACATGTTCGGCACGCTAGGTTGACGTGACATATCTCAAAGTTTGAGATATATCTTTGAATTTGAGATATGTCACGAACTTGGCCGCATGTAAAAAAATTTTATGAGATATGTTCGCGCACGCTAGGTTCTAATGACATATCTCAAACTTTTGAGATATGTTTCAGTTTAGACACTGTGCGGCGTCCGCCCGTCAGATCAGACGGTTTCCCTGATCTCCTGTTCTGCACGGTAAGTAAAAAAACAAATTTTTTGACATGTCATGAGAAAATGTTCTACACGCGGGGGATTTCTGGGTTGCCCTATATATATATATATATATATATATATATATATATATATATATATATATATATATATATATATATATATATATATATATATATATATATATATATATATATATATATATATATATATATATATATATATATATGAATTGAATTTATCAAGTATTTTGGGCAATAGGTTGCATCAAGACTGGGCTGGGTAATTGTAGACAGAGAAAAGCCAAGACAGATAGTCCAAGTAACGTCTGCGGTTGAGTTCATTTTGAGAGTTGGGTTATTTCAGTAGTTTTTGTTGTGGTTTACCTTGTCACAGTTATATTCTCTTGACAAAGTTCTCTTGACTCAGTTACATTCTCTTGTTCAAAGTTCATTTTGGATTTCTTTCGTTGAAATGCAAGAGTTGGAATATTTCAGTAGTGTTTTATCATGGTTTACCTTGTCACAGTTACCTTCTCTTAATTTTTTCAAAGTTCACTTTGAATTTCTTTCGTTGAAATGCAAGAGTTGGAATATTTCGGTAGTGTTTTGTCATGGTTTACCTTGTCACAGTTACATTCTCTTGATTTTTCAAAGTTCATAATGAATTTCTTTCGTTGAATTGCAAGAGTCGGAATATTTCAGTAAAATAATGTCGTGGTTTACTTTGCCACACTTACATTTTCTTGATTTTACAAAGTTCATTTTGGATTTCTTTCATTGAAATGCAGGAGTTGGAATATTTCAGTAGTGTTTTGTGGTGCTCTACCTTGTTACGGTTACATTCTCTTGATTTTTTGAAGTTTATTTTCGATTTCTTTCGTTGAAATGCAAGAGTTGGAATATTTCAGTAGTGTTTTGTCGTGGTTTATTTTGTCACAGTTACATTATCATGATTTTTCAAAGTTCATTTTGGATTTCTTTCTTTGAAATGCAAGAGTTGGAATATTTCAGTAGTGTTTTGTTGTGGTTTACCTTGTCACACTTACATTTTCTCTATTTTTCAAAGTTCATTTTCGATTTTTTTTCGTTGAAATGCAAGAGTTGGAATATTTCAGTAGTGTTTTGTCAAGGTTTACCTTGTCACAGTTACATTCTCTTGATTTTTCAAAGTTCATTTTGGATTTCTTTCGTAGAAATGCAAGAGTTGGAATATTTCAGTAGTGTTATGTCGTGATTTGCTTTGTCACAGTTACAGTCTCTTGATTTTTCAAAGTTCATTTTGAATTTCTTTCATTGAAATGCAAGATTTGGAATATTTCAGTAGTGTTTTGTTGTGGTTTACATTGTCACAGTTACATTCTCTTAATTTTTCAAAGTTCATTTTGAATTTCTTTCGTTGAAATGCAAGATTTGGAATATTTCAGTAGTATTTTGTCATGGTTTACTTTGTCACAGTTACATTCTCTTAATTTTTCAAAGTCATTGTGGATTTCTTTCATTGAAATGCAAGAGTTGGAATATTTCAGTAGTGTTTTGTTACGGTTTACCTTGTCACAGTTACATTTTCTTGATTTTTGAAAGTTCATTGTGGATTTCTTTCATTGAAATGTAAGAGTTGGAATATTTCAATAGTGTTTTGATATGGTTTACCTAGTCACAGTTACATTCTCTTGATTTTTCAAAGATCATTTTGGATTTCTTTGGTTGAAATGCAAGAGTTGGAAATATTTCTGTAGTGTTTTGTTGTGGTTTACCTTTTCACTGTTACATTCTCTTGATTTTTCAAAGTTCATTTTGAAAATCATTCGTTGAAATATAAGAGTTGGAAATATTTCAATAGTGTTTTATCGTGGTTTACCTTGTCACTGTTAAGTTCTCTTGATTTTTCAAAGTTCATTTTGAATTTCATTCATAGAAATGCAAGAGTTGGAATATTTCAGTGGTGTTTTGTCGTGGTTTACCTTGTCACAGTTACATTCTCATGATTTTTCAAGTTCATTTTGAATTTCTTTTATTGAAAGACAAGAGTTACCTTGTCACAGTTACATTCTCTTGATTTTTCAAAGTTCATTTTGAATTTCATTCATTGAAATGTAAGAGTTGGAATATTTCAGTGGTCTTTTGTCGTGCTTTACCTTGTCACAGTTACATTCTCATGATTTGTCAAAGTTCATTTGAATTTCTTTAATTGAAAGACAAGAGTTGGAATATTTCAGTAGTGTTTTGATGTGGTTTACCTAGTCATAGTTACATTCTCTTGATTTTTCAAAGTTCATTTTGGATTTCTTTCGTTGAAATGCAAGAGTTGGAAATATTTCAGTAGTGTTTTGTTGTGGTTTACCTTGTCACTGATACATTCTCTTGATTTTTCAATGTTCATTTTGAAAGTCATTCGTTGAAATGTAAGAGTTGGAAATATTTCAATAGTGTTTTATCGTGGTTTACCTTGTCACTGTTACCTTCTCTTAATTTTTCAAAGTTCATTTTGGATTTCTTTTATTGCAATGTAAGAGTTGGAATATTTCAGTAGTGTTTTGTTGTAATTTACCTTCTCACAGTTACATTCTCTCGATTTTTCAAAGTTCATTGTGGATTTCTTTCGTTGAAATGTGTTTTGTTGTGGTTTACCTTGTCACAGTTACATTCTCTTGATTTTTCAAAGTTCATTTTGAATTTCTTTCGTTGAAATGCAAGAGTTGTAATATTTCAGTAGTGATTTGTTATGGTTTACCATGTTACAGTTACATTCTCTCGATTTTTCAAAGTTCATTTTCAATTTCTTTCGTTGACATGCAAGAGTTGGAATATTTCAGAAGTGTTTTGTCGTGGTTTACCTTGTCATAATTACATTCTCTTGATTTTTCAAAGTTCATTTTGAATTTCTTTCATCGAAATGTAAGAGTTGGAATATTCCACTAGTGTTTTGTCGTGGTTTACCTTGTCACAGTTACATTCTCTTGATTTTTCAAAGTTTAATTTGAATTTCTTTCGTTGAAATGTAAGAGTTGGAATATTTCAGTAGTGTTTTGTCGTGGTTTACCTTGTCACAGGTAAACTCTCTTGATTTTTAAAAGTTCATTTTGAATTTCTTTCCTTGAACTGCAAGAGTTGGAATATTTCAGTGGTGTTTTGTTGTGGTTTACCTTTTCACCGTTACATTTTCTTGATTTTTCAAAGTTCATTTTGAAATGCTTTCGTTGAAATGCAAGAGTTGGAATATTTCAGTAGTGTTTTGTCGTAGTTTACTTTGTCACAGTTACATTCTCTTGATTTTTCAAAGTTAATTTTGGATTTCTTTCTTTGAAATGCAAGAGTTGGAATATTTCAGTAGTGTTTTGTTGTGGTTTACCTTGTCACACTTACATTTTCTTGATTTTCAAAGTTCATTTTGGATTTCTTTCATTGAAATGCAAGAGTTGGAATATATCAGTAGTGTTTTTTTGTGATTTACCTAGTCACAGTTACATTCTCTTGATTTTTCAAAATTCATTTTGGATTTCTTTCATAGAAATGCAAGAGTCGGAAATATTTCAGTAGTGTTTTATCGTGGTTTACCTTGTCACTGTTATATTCTCTTGATTTTTCAAAGTTCATTTTGGATTCTTTTCATTTAAATGCATGTTTTGGAATATTTCAGTAGTGTTTTGTCGTGGTTTACCTTGCCACACTTACATTCTCTTGATATTTCAAAGATCATTTTGGATTTTTTCGTTGAAATGCAAGAGTTGGAATATTTCAGTAGTGTTTTGATATGGTTTACCTAGTCACAGTTACATTCTCTTGATTTTTCAAAGATCATTTTGGATTTCTTTCGTTGAAATGCAAGATTTGGAATATTTCAGTAGTATTTTGTCATGGTTTACTTTGTCACAGTTACATTCTCTTAATTTTTCAAAGTCATTGTGGATTTCTTTCATTGAAAGGCAAGAGTTGGAATATTTCAGTAGTGTTTTGTTACGGTTTACCTTGTCACATTTACATTTTCTTGATTTTTGAAAGTTCATTGTGGATTTCTTTCATTGAAATGTAAGAGTCGGAATATTTCAATAGTGTTTTGATATGGTTTACCTAGTCACAGTTACATTCTCTTGATTTTCAAAGATCATTTTGGATTTCTTTGTTTGAAATGCAAGAGTTGGAAATATTTCAGTAGTGTTTTGTTGTGGTTTACCTTTTCACTGTTACATTCTCTTGATTTTTCAAAGTTCATTTTGAAAATCATTCGTTGAAATATAAGAGTTGGAAATATTTCAATAGTGTTTTATCGTGGTTTACCTTGTCACTGTTAAGTTCTCTTGATTTTTCAAAGTTCATTTTGAATTTCATTCATAGAAATGCAAGAGTTGGAATATTTCAGTGGTGTTTTGTCGTGGTTTACCTTGTCACAGTTACATTCTCATGATTTTTCAAGTTCATTTTGAATTTCTTTTATTGAAAGACAAGAGTTACCTTTTCACAGTTACATTCTCTTGATTTTTCAAAGTTCATTTTGAATTTCATTCATTGAAATGTAAGAGTTGGAATATTTCAGTGGTCTTTTGTCGTGCTTTACCTTGTCACAGTTACATTCTCATGATTTGTCAAAGTTCATTTGAATTTCTTTAATTGAAAGACAAGAGTTGGAATTTTTCAGTAGTGTTTTGATATGGTTTACCAAGTCACAATTACATTCTCTTGATTTTTCAAAGATCATTTCTGATTTTTTTCGTTGAAATGCAAGAGTTGGAAATATTTCAGTAGTGTTTTGTTGTGGTTTACCTTTTCACTGTTACATTCTCTTGATTTTTTAATGTACATTTTGAAAATCTTTCGTTGACATGTAAAAGTTTGAAATATTTCAATATTGTTTTATCGTGGTTTACCTTGTCACTGTTACGTTCTCTTAATTTTTCAAAGTTCTTTTTGGATTTCTTTTATTGCAATGTAAGAGTTGGAATATTTCAGTAGTGTTTTGTTGTAATTTACCTTCTCAAAGTTACATTCTCTCAATTTTTCGAAGTTCATTGTGGATTTCTTTCGTTGAAATGTGTTTTGTTGTGCTTTACTTTGTCACAGTTACATTCTCTTAATTTTTCAAAGTTCATTTTGAATTTCTTTCATTGAAATGCAAGAGTTGTAATATTTCAGTAGTGATTTGTTATGGTTTACCATGTTACAGTTACATTCTCTCGATTTTTCAAAGTTCATTTTCAATTTCTTTCGTTGACATGCAAGAGTTGGAATATTTCAGAAGTGTTTTGTCGTGGTTTACCTTGTCATAATTACATTCTCTTGATTTTTCAAAGTTCATTTTGAATTTCTTTCATCGAAATGTAAGAGTTGGAATATTCCACTAGTGTTTTGTCGTGGTTTACCTTGTCACAGTTACATTCTCTTGATTTTTCAAAGTTTAATTTGAATTTCTTTCGTTGAAATGTAAGATTTGGAATATTTCAGTAGTGTTTTGTCCTGGTTTACCTTGTCACAGGTAAGCTCTCTTGATTTTTAAAAGTTCATTTTGAATTTCTTTCCTTGAACTGCAAGAGTTGGAATATTTCAGTGGTGTTTTGTTGTGGTTTGCCTTTTCACAGTTACATTTTCTTGATTTTTCAAAGTTCATTTTGAAATGCTTTCGTTGAAATGCAAGAGTTGGAATATTTCAGTAGTGTTTTGTCGTAGTTTACTTTGTCACAGTTACATTCTCTTGATTTTTCAAAGTTCATTTTGGATTTCTTTCTTTGAAATGCGAGAGTTGGTATATTTCAGCAGTGTTTTGTTGTGGTTTACATTGTCACACTTACATTTTCTTGATTTTTCAAAGTTCATTTTGGATTTCTTTCATTGAAATACAAGAGTTGGAATATTTCAGTAGTGTTTAGTTGTGATTTACCTAGTCACAGTTACATTCTCTTGATTTTTCAAAGTTCATTTCGGATTTCTTTCGTAAAAATATTTCAGTAGTGTTTTGTCGTTGTTTACCTTGTCACTGTTATATTCTCTTGGTTTTTCAAAGTTCATTTTGGATTCTTTTCATTGAAATGCATTTTTTGGAATATTTCAGTAGTGTTTTGTCGTGGTTTACCTTGCCACACTTACATTCTCTTGATATTTCAAAGATCATTTTGGATTTCTTTCGTTGAAATGCAAGAGTTGGAAAATTTCAGTAGTGTTTTGATATGGTTTACCTAGTCACAGTTACATTCTCTTGATTTTTCAAGGATCATTTTGGATTACTTTCGTTGAAATGCAAGATTTGGAAATATTTAAATAGTGTTTTATTTAGGTTTACCTTGTCACTGTTACATTCTCTTGATTTTTCAAAGTTCATTTTGAATTTCATTCATTGAAATGCAAGAGTTGGAATATTTCAGTAGTGTTTTGTCGTGGTTTACCTTGTCACAGTTACATTCTCTTGATTTTTCAAAGTTCATTTTGAATTTCTTTCATTGAAAGGCAAGAGTTGGAATATTTCACTAGTGTTTTGTTATGGTTTACCTAGTCACTGTTACATTCTCTTGATTTTTCAAAGTTCATTTTGGATTTCTTTCATTGAGATGCAAGAGTTAGAATATTTCAGTAGTGTTTTTTCATAGTTTACCTTGTCACAGTTACATTCTCTTGATTTTTCAAAGTTCAACTTAGATTTCTTTCCTTGAAATGCAAGAGTTGGAATATTTCAGTGATGTATTCTCGTGGTTTACCATGTCAGAGTTACATTGTATTGATTTTTCAAAGTTCATCTAGGATTTCTTTCATTGAAATGCAAGATTTGGAATACTTCAATATTGTTTTGTTATGGTTTACCTAGTCACTTACGTTCTCTTGATTTTTCAAAGTTCATTTTGGATATCTTTCATTGAGATGCAAGAGTTGTAATATTTCAGTAGTGTTTTGTCATAATTTACCTTGTCACAGTTACATTCTCTTGATTTTTCAAAGTTCAGCTTAGATTTCTTTCGTTGAAATGCAAGAGTTGGAATATTGCAGTAGTGTTTTGTCGTGGGTTACCTTGTCACAGTTACATTCTCTTGATTTTTCAAAGTTCATCTTGAATTTCTTTCATTGAAAGGCAAGAGTTGGAATATTTCACTAGTGTTTTGTTATGGTTTACCTAGTCACTGTTACAACTCTTTTATCTGTCTTCCAACTCTTTTATTTCAATGAAAGAAATCCAAAATGAACTTTGAAAAAATATAGAGAACGTAACTGTAACAAGGTAAACCATGATAAAAACACTACTGAAATATTCCAACTCTTGTATTTCAACGAAAGAAATTCATAATGAACTTTGAAAAATCAAGAGAATATAACTGTGACAAGGTAAACCATGAGAAAACACTACTGAAATATTCCAACTCTTGCATTTCAACGAAAGAAATTCAAACTGAACTTTGAAAAAATATAGAGAACGTAACTGTGACAAGGTAAACCAGGATAAAAAACTACTGAAATATTCCAACTCTTGCGATTCAACGAAAGAAATCCAAAATGAACTTTGAAAAATCAAGAGAATGTAACTGTGACAAGGTAAACCACAACAAAACACTACTGAAATATTCCAACTCTTCCAGTTCAAGGAAAGAAATTCAAAATGAACTTTTAAAAATCAATAGAATGTAACTGTTACAAGGTAAAGCACGACAAAACACTACTGAAACATTCCAACTCTTGCATTTCAAAGAAAGAAATTCAAAATGAACTTTGAAAACTCAAAAGAGAATGTAACTGTGACAAGGTAAACCACGACAAAACACTAGTGGAATATTCCAAATCTTAATGAACTTAATGAAAAATTCAAAATGAACTTTGAAAGATCAAGAAAATGTAAGTATGACAAGGTAAACCACAACAAAACACTACTGAAATATTCCAGCTCTTGCATTTCAATGAAAGAAATCCAAAATGAACTTTGAAAAATTAAGAGATTGTAACTGTGACAAGGTAAACCACGACAAAACGCTACTGAAATATTCCAACTCTTGCATTTCAACGAAAGAAATTCAAAATGAACTTTGAAAAAGTAAGAGAATGTAACTGTGACAATGTAAACAACAACAAAACACTTCTGAAATATTCCAACTCTTGCATTTCAATGCAAGTAAATCAAAATGAAGTTTGAAAAATCAAGAGAATGTAACTCTGACAAAGTAAACCACGACATAACACTGCTGAAATATTCCAACTCTTGCATTTCAATGAAAGAAATCCAAAATGAACTTTGAAAAATAAAGAGAATGTAACTGTGACAAGGTAAACCGAGACAAAACCCTACTGAAATATTCCAACTCTTACATTTCAACGAAAGAAATCGAAAATAAACTTTGAAAAATCAAGAGAATATAACTGTGAAATGGTAAACCAAGACAAATCACTACTAAAATAATCCAACTATTGCATTTCAATAAAAGAAATTCAAAATGAACTTTGAAAAATTGAGAGAATGTAAGTTTGACATGGTAAACCACAACAAACCACTACTGAAATATTCCAACTCTTGCATTTCAATGAAAGATATTCAAAATCATCTTTGAAAAATTAATAGAATGTAACTGTGACAAAGTAAAGCACAACAAAACACATTTCAACGAAAGAAATCAACAATGAACTTTGAAAATCGAGAAAATGTAACTCTGAGAAGGTAAAGCACAACAAAACACTACTGAAATATTCCTAACTTTTGCATTTAACTTTGATATGGTAAATCACGAAAAAACACTACTGAAATATTCCAACTCTTGCATTTCAATGAAAAAAATCAAAAATTATACTTTGGAAAATCAAGAGAACGGAACAGTGACTAGGTAGACCATAACAAAACGCTAGTGAAATATTCCAACTCTTGTCTTTCAATGAAAGAAATTCAAAATGAACTTTGAAAAATCATGAGAATGTAACTGTGACAAGGTAAACCATGGCAAAACACTACTGAAATATTCCAACTCTTGCATTTCAATGAAAGAAATTCAAAATGAACTTTTAAAAATCAAGAGAGTGTAACTGTGACAAGGTAAAGCACGATAAAACACTATGGAAATATTCCCAACTCTTACATTTCAACGAAAGATTTTCAAAATGAACTTTGAAAAATCAAGAGAATGTGAAAAGGTAACAGTGAAAAGGTAAACCACAACAAAACACTTCTGAAATATTTCCAACTCTTGCATTTCAACGAAAGAAATCCAAAATGATCTTTAAAAAATCAAGAGAATGTAACTGTGACTAGATAAACAACATCAAAACACTACTGAAATATTCCAACTCTTGCATTTCAACGAAAGAAATCCAAAATGATCTTTGAAAAATCAAGAGAATTTAAGTGTTGCAAGGTAAACCACGACGAAACACTACTGAAATATTCCAACTTATGCATTTCAAAGTAAGAAATCCAAAATGAACTTTGAAAAATCAAGAGAATGTAAATGTGACAAGGTAAACCACAACAAAACACTACTGAAATATTCCAACTCTTGCATTTCAAAGAAAGAAATCGAAAATGAACTTTGAAAAATCAAGAGAATGTAACTGTGACAAAGTAAACCACGACAAAACACTACTGAAATATTCCAACTCTTGCATTTCAACGAAAGCAATCCAAAATGAACTTTGAAAAATCAAGAGAATAAAACTGTAACAAGGTAGAGCACAAAAACACTACTGAAATATTCAAACTCTCGCTTTTCAAAGAAAGAAATTCAAAATGAACTTTGAAAAATCAAGAGAATGTAACTTTGACAAGGTAAACCACGATAAAACACTACTGAAATATTCCAACTCTTGCATTTCAACAAAAGAAATTCAAAATGAACTTTGAAAAATTAAGAGAATGCAACTGTGACAATTTAAACCACAACAAAACACTACCGAAATATTCCAACTCTTTTATGTCAATGAAAGAAATCCAAAATGAACTTTGAAAAAATATAGAGAACGTAACTGTGACAAGGTAAACCATGATAAAAACACTACTGAAATATTCCAACTCTTGCATTTCTACGAAAGAAATTCATAATGAAATTTGAAAAATCAAGAGAATATAACTGTGACAAAGTAAACCATGAGAAAACACTACTGAAATATTCCAACTCTTGCATTTCAACGAAAGAAATTCAAACTGAACTTTGAAAAAATATAGAGAACGTCACTGTGACAAGGTAAACCATGACAAACCATGACAAAGTAAACCACGACAAACCACTGCTGAATTATTCCAACTCTTGCATTTCAATGAAACAAATCCTATATGAACTTTGAAAAATCGAGAGAATGTAACTGTGACATGGTAAACCACAACAAACCACTACTGAAATATTCCAACTCTTGCATTTCAATGAAAGAAATTCAAAGTGAACTTTGAAAAATTAAGAGAATGTAACTGTGACAAAGTAAAGCACAACAAAACCCATTTCAACGAAAGAAATCCACAATGAACTTTAAAAAATCATGAAAATGTAACTGTGAGAAGGTAAAGCACAAAGAAACACTACTGAAATATTCCTAACTGTTGCAGTTAACTGTGACATGGTAAATAACGATAAAACACTACTGAAATATTCCAACTCTTACATTTCAACGAAAGAAATCCAAAATGAACTTTGAAAAATCAAGAGAATGTAACTGTGACAAGGTAAACCACGACAAAACACTACTGAAATAATCCAAATCTCAAAATAAACTTTGAAAAATCAAGAGTATGTAGCTGTGACATGATAAACTATGACAAAACACTACTGAAATATTCCAACTCTTGCATTTCAATGAAAGAAATTCAAAATGAACTTTGAAAAATCAAGAGAATGTAACTGTGACAAGGTAAACCACATCAAAACATTAATGAAATATTCCAACTCTTGCATTTCAATAAAATAAATTCAAAATGAACTTTGAAAAATCAAGAAAATGTAACTGTGACAAGGTAAACCAAAACAAAATACTACTGAAATATTCCAACTCTTGCAGTTCAAGGTAAGAAATTCAAATTGAACTTTTAAAAATCAAGAGAGTGTAACTGTGACAAGGTAAAGCACGACAAAACACTACTTGGAATATTTGCACTACATGGTGCAACATGTGACACGACAAAACGCTACTGAAATATTCCAACTCTTGCATTTCAACGAAAGAAATTGAAAATGAACTTAGAAAAATTAAGAGAATGTAACTGTGACAATGTAAACCACAACAAAACACTACTGAAATATTCCAACTCTTGCATTCTATGAAAGAAATTCAAAATGAACTTTGAAAAATCAAGAGAATGTAACTCTGACAAAGTAAACCACGACAAACCACTGCTGAAATATTCCAACTCTTGCATTTCAATGAAAGAAATTCAAAATGAACTTTGAAAAATCTAGAGAATGTAACTGTGACATGGTAAACCACAACAAACCACTACTGAAATATTCCAACTCTTGCATTTCAATGAAAGAAATTCAAAATGAACTTTGAAAAATTAAGAGAATGTAACTGTGACAAAGTAAAGCACAACAAAACCCATTTCAACGAAAGTAATTCACAATGAACTTTAAAAAATCATGAAAATGTAACTGTGAGAAGGTAAAGCACAAAAAAAACTACTGAAATATTCCTAACTGTTGCAGTTAACTGTGACATGGTAAATAACGATAAAACACTACTGAAATATTCCAACTCTTACATTTCAATGAAACAAAATCCAAAATTAACTTTGAAAAATCAAGAGAATGTAACTGTGGCAAAGTAAACCACGACAAAACACTACTGAAATATTCCAACTCTTGCAATTCAACGAAAGAAATTCATAATGAACTTTGAAAAATCAAGAGAATTTAACTATGACAAGGTAAACCATGACAAAACACTACTGAAATATTCCAACTCTTTTTTTTAAAGAAAGAAATTCAAACTGAACTTTGAAAAAATTAAGAGAACGTAACTGTGACAAGGTAAACCATGATAAAACACTGCTGAAATATTCCAACTCTTGCATTTCAACGAAAGAAATCAAAATGAACTTTGAAAAATCAAGAGAATGTAACTGTGACAAGGTAAACCACGACAAAACACTACTGAAATAGTCCAAAACTCAAAATGAACTTTGAAAAATCAAGAGAATGTAGCTGTGACATGATAAACCATGACAAAACACTACTGAAATATTCCAACTCTTGCATTTCCATGAAATAAATTCAAAATGAAATTTGAAAAATCAAGAGAATGTAACTGTGACAAGGTAAACCACAACAAAACACTACTGAAATACTCCAATTCTTGCATTTCAATAAAAGAAATTCAAAATGAACTTTGAAAAATCAAGAAAATGTAACTGTGACAAGGTAAACCACAACAAAACACTACTGAAATATTGCAACTCTTGCAATGAGTGAAATTTTTCAACTCTTACATTTCAATGAAAAAAATTCAAAATGAACTTTAAAAAATCAAGAGAATGTAACTGTGACAAGGTAAACCACAACAAAACACTACTGAAATACTCCAACTCTTGCATTTCAATGAAAGAAATTCGAAATGAACTTTGGAAAATCAAGAAAATGTAACTGTGACAAGCTAAACAACAACAAAACACTACTGAAGTATTGCAACTCTTGCAATGAGTGGAATTTTCCAACTCTTACATTTCAATGAAAAAAATTCAAAATAAACTTTGAAGGATCAAGAAAATGTAAGTGTGACAAGGTAAACCACAACAAAACACTACTGAAATATTTCAGCTCTTGCATTTCAATGAAAGAAATCCAAAATGAACTTTGAAAAATTAAGAGAATGGTACTGTGACAAGGTAAACCACGACAAAACGCTACTGAAATATTCCAACTCTTGCATTTCAACGAAAGAAATTGAAAATGAACTTTGAAAAATTAAGAGAATGTAACTGTGACAATGTAAACCACAACAAAACACTACTGAAATATTCCAACTCTTGCATTTCAATGAAAGGAATTAAAAATGAACTTTGAAAAATCAAGAGAATGTAACTCTGACAAAGGAAACCACGACATAACACTGCTGAAATACTCCAACTCTTGCATTTCAATGAAAGAAATCCAAAATGAACTTTGAAAAATAAAGAGAATGTAACTGTAACAAGGTAAACCAAGACAAAACCCAACTGAAATATTCCAAATCTTACATTTAAATGAAAGAAATCGATAATGAACTTTGAAAAATCAAGAGAATGTAACTGTGAAATGGTAAACCAAGACAAACCACTACTGAAATAATCCAACTATTGCATTTCAATAAAAGAAATTCAAAATGAACTTTGAAAAATCAAGAAAATGTAACTGTGACAAGGTAAACCAAAACAAAATACTACTGAAATATTCCAACTCTTGCAGTTCAAGGTAAGAAATTCAAATTGAACTTTTAAAAATCAAGAGAATGTAACTGTGACAAGGTAAAGCACGACAAAACACTACTTGGAATATTTGCACTACATGGTGCAACATGTGACACGACAAAACGCTACTGAAATATTCCAACTCTTGCATTTCAACGAAAGAAATTGAAAATGAACTTAGAAAAATTAAGAGAATGTAACTGTGACAATGTAAACCACAACAAAACACTACTGAAATATTCCAACTCTTGCATTCTATGAAAGAAATTCAAAATGAACTTTGAAAAATCAAGAGAATGTAACTCTGACAAAGTAAACCACGACAAACCACTGCTGAAATATTCCAACTCTTGCATTTCAATGAAAGAAATCCAAAATGAACTTTGAAAAATCGAGAGAATGTAACTGTGACATGGTAAACCACAATAAACCACTACTGAAATATTCCAACTCTTGCATTTCAATGAAAGAAATTCAAAATGAACTTTGAAAAATTAAGAGAATGTAACTGTGACAAAGTAAAGCACAACAAAACCCATTTCAACGAAAGAAATTCACAATGAACTTTAAAAAATCATGAAAATGTAACTGTGAGAAGGTAAAGCACAAAAAAAAACTACTGAAATATTCCTAACTGTTGCAGTTAACTGTGAAATGGTAAATAACGATAAAACACTACTGAAATATTCCAACTCTTACATTTCAATGAAACAAAATCCAAAATTAACTTTGAAAAATCAAGAGAATGTAACTGTGGCAAAGTAAACCACGACAAAACACTACTGAAATATTCCAACTCTTGCAAGTAAACGAAAGAAATTCATAATGAACTTTGAAAAATCAAGAGAATTTAACTATGACAAGGTAAACCATGACAAAACACTACTGAAATATTCCAACTCTTTTTTTTTTAAAGAAAGAAATTCAAACTGAACTTTGAAAAAATTAAGAGAACGTAACTGTGACAAGGTAAACCATGATAAAACACTGCTGAAATATTCCAACTCTTGCATTTCAACGAAAGAAATCAAAATGAACTTTGAAAAATCAAGAGAATGTAACTGTGACAAGGTAAAACACTACTGAAATAGTCCAAAACTCAAAATGAACTTTGAAAAATCAAGAGAATGTAGCTGTGACATGATAAACCATGACAAAACACTACTGAAATATTCCAACTCTTGCATTTCCATGAAATAAATTCAAAATGAACTTTGAAAAATCAAGAAAATGTAACTATGATACGATAAACCACGAAAAAAAACTACTAAAATACGTCAACTGATGCATTTCAAAAAAAGAAATTCAAAATGAACTTTGAAAAATCAAGACAACGTCAGTGCGATACGGTAAACCAACAACAAAACACTACTGAAGTATTCCAACTCATGCAATGAGTGGAATTTTTAAACTCTTACATTTCAATGAAAAAAATTCAAAATAAACTTTGAAAAATCAAGAGAATGTAACTGTGACAAGGTAAACCACAACAAAACACTACTGAAATACTCCAACTCTTGCATTTCAATAAAAGAAATTCAAAATGAACTTTGAAAAATCAAGAAAATGTAACTGTGACAAGGTAAACCACAACAAACACTACTGAAGTATTGCAACTCTTGCAATGAGTGGAATTTTCCAACTCTTACATTTCAATGAAAAAAATTCAAAATAAACTTTGAAGGATCAAGAAAATGTAAGTGTGACAAGGTAAACCACAACAAAACACTACTGAAATATTTCAGCTCTTGCATTTCAATGAAAGAAATCCAAAATGAACTTTGAAAAATTAAGAGAATGTAACTGTGACAAAGTAAACCACATCAAAACACTACTGAAATACTCCGACTCTTGCATTTCAATGAAAGAAATTCAAAATGAACTTTAAAAATCAAGAAAATGTAACTGTGACAAGTTAAACCAAAACAAAACACTACTGAAATATTCCAACTCTTGAAGTTCAAGGAAAGAAATTCAAAATGAACTTTTAAAAATCAAGAGAATGTAGCTCTGACATGATAAACCATGACAAAACACTACTGAAATATTCCAACGCTTGCATGTCAATGAAAGAAATTCAAAATGAACTTTGAAAAATCAAGAGAATGTAACTTTGACAAAGTAAACCACAACAAAACACTACTGAAATACTCCAACTCTTGCATTTCAATGAAAGAAATTCAAAATGAACTTTAAAAATCAAGAAAATGCAACTGTGACAAGGTAAACCACAACAAAACACTACTGAAATATTCCAACTCTTGCAGTTCAAGGAAAGAAATCCAAAATGAACTTTTAAAAATCAAGAGAATATAGCTGTGACAAGGTAAATCACGATAAAACACTACTGAAATATTCCAATTCTTACATTTCAACGAAATAAATTCAAAATGAACTTTGAAGAATCAAGAGAATGTAACTGTGACAAGGTAAACCATGACAAAACACTAGTGGAATATTCCAACTCTTAAATTTCAATGAAAGAAATTCAAAATGAACTTTGAAAGATCAAGAAAATGTAAGTGTGACAAGGTAAACCACAATAAAACACTACTGAAATATTCCAGCTCTTGCATTTCAATGAAAGAAATCCACAATGAACTTTGAAAAATTAAGAGAATGTAACTGTGACAAGGTAAACCACGACAAAACACTACTGAAATATTCCAACTCTTGCATTTCAACGAAAGAAATTCAAAATGAACTTTGAAAAATTAAGAGAATGTAACTGAGACAATGTAAACCGCAACAAAACACTACTGAAATATTCAAACTCTTGCATTTCAATGAATGAAATTCAAAATGAACTTTGAAAAATCAAGAAAATGTAACTGTGACAAGGTAAACCACAACAAAACACTACTGAAATACTCCAACACTTGCATTTCATTAAAAGAAATTCAAAATGAACTTTGAAAAATCAAGAAAATGTAACTGTGACAAGGTAAACCACAACAAAACACTACTGAAATATTGCAACTCTTGCAATGAGTGGAATTTTTCAACTCTTACATTTCAATGAAAAAAATTCAAAATAAACTTTAAAAAATCAAGAGAATGTAACTGTGACAAGGTAAACCACAACAAAACACTACTGAAATACTCCAACTCTTGTATTTCAATAAAAGAAATTCAAAATAAACTTTGAAAAATCAAGAAAATGTAACTGTGACAAGGTAAACCACAACAAAACACTACTGAAATATTGCAACTCTTGCAATGAGTGAAATTTTCCAACTCTTACATTTCAATGAAAAAAATTCAAAATAAACTTTGAAGGATCAAGAAAATGTAAGTGTGACAAGGTAAACCACAACAAAACACTACTGAAATATTTCAGCTCTTGCATTTCAATGAAAGAAATCCAAAATGAACTTTGAAAAATTAAGAGAATGTAACTGTGACAAGGTAAACCACGACAAAATGCTATTGAAATATTCCAACTCTTGCATTTCAACGAAAGAAATTGAAAATGAACTTTGAAAAATTAAGAGTATGTAACTGTGACAAGGTAAACCACGACAAAACACTACTGAAATATTCCAACTCTTGCATTTCAATGAAAGGAATTCAGAATGAACTTTGAAAAATCAAGAGAATGTAACTCTGACAAACTAAACCACGAGATAACACTACTAAAATATTCCAAATCTTGCATTTCAACGAAAGAAATCCAAAATGAACTTTGAAAAATCAAGAGAATGTAACTGTGACAAGGTAAACCAAGAGAAAACCCTACTGAAATATTCCAACTCTTACATTTCAATGAAAGAAATCGAAAATGAACTTTGAAAAATCAAGAGAATGTAACTGTGAAATGGTAAACCAAGACAAACCACTACTGAAATAATCAAACTATTGCATTTCAATAAAAGAAATTCAAAATGAACTTTGAAAAATCGAGAGAATGTAACTGTGACATGGTAAACCACAACAAACCACAACTGAAATATTCCAACTCTTGCATTTCAATGAAAGATATTCAAAATCAACTTTGAAAAATTAAGAGAATGTAACTGTGACAAAGTAAACCACATCAAAACACTACTGAAATACTCCGACTCTTGCATTTCAATGAAAGAAATTCAAAATGAACTTTAAAAATCAAGAAAATGCAACTGTGACAAGGTAAACCACAACAAGACACTACTGAAATATTCCAACTCTTGCAGTTCAAGGAAAGAAATTCAAAATGAACTTTTAAAAATCAAGAGAATGTAGCTCTGACATGATAAACCATGACAAAACACTACTGAAATATTCCAACTCTTGCATTTCAATGAAAGAAATTCAAAATGAACTTTGAAAAATCAAGAGAATGTAACTTTGACAAAGTAAACCACAACAAAACACTACTGAAATACTCCAACTCTTGCATTTCAATGAAAGAAATTCAAAATGAACTTTAAAAATCAAGAAAATGCAACTGTGACAAGGTAAACCACAACAAAACACTACTGAAATATTCCAACTCTTACATTTCAACGAAAGAAATAGAAAATGAACTTTGAAAAATCAAGAGAATGTAACTGTGAAATGGTAAACCAAGACAAACCACTACTGAAATAATCCAACTATTGCATTTCAATAAAAGAAATTCAAAATGAACTTTGAAAAATCGAGAGAATGTAACTGTGACATGGTAAACCACAACAAACCACTACTGAAATATTCCAACTCTTGCATTTCAATGAAAGATATTCAAAATCAACTTTGAAAAATTAAGAGAATGTAACTGTGACAAAGTAAAGCACAACAAAACACATTTCAACGAAAGAAATCAACAATGAACTTTGAAAAATTGAGAAAATGTAACTCTGAGAAGGTAAAGCACAACAAAACACTACTGAAATATTCCTAACTGTTGCATTTAACTGTGATATGGTAAATCACGAAAAAACACTACTGAAATATTCCAACTCTTGCATTTCAATGAAAAAAATCCGAATCACTGAAATATTCCAACTCTCAAAATGAACTTTGAAAAATCAAGAGAATGTAGCTCTGACATGATAAACCATGACAAAACACTACTGAAATATTCCAACTCTTGCATTTCAATGAAAGAAATTCAAAATGAACTTTGAAAAATCAAGAGAATGTAACTGTGACAAAGTAAACCACAAAAAAACACTACTGAAATACTCCGACTCTTGCATTTCAATGAAAGAAATTCAAAATGAACTTTAAAATTCAAGAAAATGTAACTGTGACAAGGTAAACCACAACAAAACACTACTGAAATATTCCAACTCTTGCAGTTCAAGGAAAGAAATTTTAAAAATCAAGAGAATGTAGCTCTGACATGATAAACCATGACAAAACACTACTGAAATAATCTAACGCTTGCATTTAAATTAAAGAAATCCAAAATGAACTTTGAAAAATCAAGAGAATGTAACTTTGACAAGGTAAACCACAACAAAACACTACTGAAATACTCCAACTCTTTCATTTCAATTAAAGAAATCCAAAATGAACTTTAAAAATCAAGAGAATGTATCTGTGACAAGTTAAACCACAACAAAACACTACTGAAATATTCCAACTCTTGCATTTCAACGAAAGAAATCCAAAATGAACTTTGAAAAATCAAGAGAATGTAACTGTGAAATGGTAAACCAAGACAAACCACTACTGAAATAATCCAACTATTGCATTTCAATAAAAGAAATTCAAAATGAACTTTGAAAAATCGAGAGAATGTAACTGTGACATGGTAAACCACAACAAACCACTACTGAAATATTCCAACTCTTGCATTTCAATGAAAGATATTCAAAATCAACTTTGAAAAATTAAGAGAATGTAACTGTGACAAAGTAAAGCACAACAAAACACATTTCAACGAAAGAAATCAACAATGAACTTTGAAAAATCGAGAAAATGTAACTCTGAGAAGGTAAAGCACAACAAAACACTACTGAAATATTCCTAACTGTTGCATTTAACTGTGATATGGTAAATCACGAAAAAACACTACTGAAATATTCCAACTCTTGCATTTCAATGAAAAAAATCTGAATCACTGAAATATTCCAACTCTCAAAATGAACTTTGAAAAATCAAGAGAATGTAGCTCTGACATGGTAAACCATGACAAAACACTACTGAAATATTCCAACTCTTGCATTTCAATGAAAGAAATTCAAAATGAACTTTGAAAAATCAAGAGAATGTAACTGTGACAAAGTAAACCACAACAAAACACTACTGAAATACTCCGACTCTTGCATTTCAATGAAAGAAATTCAAAATGAACTTTAAAATTCAAGAAAATGTAACTGTGACAAGGTAAACCACAACAAAACACTACTGAAATATTCCAACTCTTGCAGTTCAAGGAAAGAAATTTTAAAAATCAAGAGAATGTAGCTCTGACATGATAAACCATGACAAAACACTACTGAAATATTCCAACTCTTGCATTTCAATGAAAGAAATTCAAAATGAACTTTGAAAAATCAAGAGAATGTAACTTTGACAAAGTAAACCACAACAAAACACTACTGAAATATTCCAACTCTTGCATTTCAATGAAAGAAATTCAAAATGAACTTTAAAAATCAAGAAAATGTAACTGTGACAAGGTAAACCACAACAAAACACTACTGAAATATTCCAACTCTTGCAGTTCAAGGAAAGAAATTCAAAATGAACTTTGAAACATCAAGAGAATATAGCTGTGACAAGGTAAATCACGATAAAACCGTACTGAAATATTCCAATTCTTACATTTCAACGAAATAAATTCAAAATGAACTTTGAAGAATCAAGAGAATGTAACTGTGACAAGGTAAACCATGACAAAACACTAGTGGAATATTCCAACTCTTAAATTTCAATGAAAGAAATTCAAAATGAACTTTGAAAGATCAAGAAAATGTAAGTGTGACAAGGTAAACCACAACAACACTACTGAAATATTCCACCTCTTGCATTTCAATGAAAGAAATCCACAATGAACTTTGAAAAATTAAGAGAATGTAACTGTGACAAGGTAAACTACGACAAAACAGTACTGAAATATTCCAACTCTTGCATTTCAACGAAAGAAATTCAAAATGAACTTTGAAAAAATAAGAGAATGTAACTGAGACAATGTAAACCACAACAAAACACTACTGAAATATTCAAACTCTTGCATTTCAATGAAAGAAATTTAATCAATCAATCAATCAATCAATCAATCATTTTATTAATACTAAACTGTATTACAAACGTAAAGAAAAATTATTTAGCCCAAGAAGCTTGGCTTGTTGTGGGCCTTACAACACAATAATAAAGTACTAAAACAACCATAAATATTACTCTAAATCAAACAATATATATGAAATAAAGATTAAAGAGAATGCACAATACCATACAGTAAAACAAAAGCGATATATAAGGGAAAAATACAAAAGGAGAAACACTAGGAAAAGGGAAAACAGGGAAAATAAACGAAGGAGAGAGAAATTACAAAACTGGAAATACACGACGAATAACTGCCTTTGCAGACAGTAATAACGGGACATCCGGTGAGATTGAATTCCATAATTGAATTGATTTATAAACAGGAGACCTCTGGGCTGCTATAGATGAACGTTTGGGCAAAACAAATCTACGAGAAGAACTACGTAAAAAAGTAGAATACTTCTGGATAAGGGTCTTCTTTGAAACCAAATAGGATCAGCTGATTTGAAATTTTCATTTGGTCAAACTGGTCGCTAAGACGATCCACATTGAGTTGAATTGGCTTCAGTGATTTTTGCAGCTCTGATAAACCTGAATCAAGCAAATGAAGAGATGATTCAAGCTTTGACATCCTCAAATCATATTGTTTTAGTGATTTTTCCACAAGCACATAAAAATTCATTTTAAGACTATTATATACCTCTTGTTTAATAATTTCCATGTTGTTAGCATCAAAAGCAGCAGGCAGATGACTAGAGGCAAGTTTTTTAACAGAGGCCTCAACCAAAGAACCAACCTCATTAGACAGTGCCTCACTGACAACTTCTGCCATAGTAGATTTAAGGTTTTGGTCATTAATTGAATCTGCAATTAGCTTCTGCTTGTTCTTAAGGGTGTTAATGTGTGAGGTGAGCATAGTAATCTGATCATTAATAGTTTCAGCTCCACTGTACTGGATGGAGCACTCTGATCTCATCTCTCTGTGACTAGGTGGTCTGTAGCTCTTTTTTGAGTTGTCACCCATGATGTAGGCTAAAGTAGACTCCAAACTAGGCTAATCAAGCTACAAACCAACAGCAAAAGGCAAGGGATCTTCCGGCTGGCACAAGCAATTATAAATTATAAAAGGTTCTAATAAAAGCAAAGCAGAGGTGTAGGCACCAGGCAGAAAAATAAAAAGACTGTACCTAGGGGTCCCCAATTGCACCCCTGGGGTTGGGGCTGCTAGGCTTGCCTGCCTTTTCCACTGGACTGGTAGGCAGGCTAAACCAGTTCTTCAGACAAATTCAATTTAAAGAGAAAGGTTAATGATGCCAGATATTACACTTAAACAAACAATATAAATTCCAGTGTGCTTCTTAAAATTCAAAATGAACTTTGAAAAATCAAGAGAATGTAACTCTGACAAAGTAAACCACGACATAACACTACTGAAATATTCCAACTCTTGCATTTCAATGAAAGAAATTCAAATGAACTTTGAAAAATTACGAGAATGTAACTGTGACAAGGTAAACCACGACAAAACACTACTGAAATATTCCAACTCTTACATTTCAACGAAAGAAATCAAAAATGAACTTTGAAAAATCAAGCGAATGTAACTGTGAAATGGTAAACCAACACAAACCACTACTGAAATAATCCAACTCTTGCATTTCAATGAAAGAAATTCAAAATGAACTTGGAAAAATCGAGAGAATGTAACTGTAACATGGTAAACCACAACAAACCACTACTGAAATATTCCAACTCTTGCATTTCAATGAAAGAAATTCAAAATGATCTTTGAAAAATTAAGAGAATGTAACTGTGACAAAGTAAAGCACAACAAAACACATTTCAACGAAAGAAATCCACAATGAACTTTTAAAAATCGAGAGAATGTAACTGTGAGAAGGTAAAGCACAACAAAACACTACTGAAATATTCCTTACTCTTGCATTTAACTGTGACATGGTAAATCACGAAAAAACACTATTGAAATATTCCAACTCCTGCGTTTCAATGAAAGAAATCCAAAATTAACTTTGAAAAATCAAAAGAACAAATAACAGTGACTAAGTAAACCATAACAAAACAGTAGTGAAATGTTCCAACTCTTGTCTTTCAACGAAATAAATCCAAAATGATCTTTGAAAAATCAAGAGAATGTAACTGTGACTAAGTAAACCATTTGAAAACACTACTGAAATATTCTAACTCTTTCATTTCAATGAAAGAAATCCACAATGAACTTTGAAAAATCAAGAAAATGTAACTGTGACAAGGTAAACCATAACAAAACACTACTGAAATATTCCAACTCTTACATTTCAACGAAAGAAACCCACAATGAACTTTGAAAAATTAAGAGAATGTAACTGTGACAATGTAAACCACAACAAAACACTACTGAAATATTCCAACTCTTGCATTTCAATAAAAGAAATTCAAAATGAACTTTGAAAAATCAAGAGAAGGTAACTGTGACAAGGTAAACCACGACAAAACAATACTGAAATATTCCAACTCTAACATTTCAACGAAAGAAATCGAAAATGAATATAAATATAAATTCCAGTGTGCTTCTTAAAATTCAAAATGAACTTTGAAACATCAAGAGAATGTAACTGTGACAAGGTAAACCACGACAAAACACCACTGAAAAATTCCAACTCTTGCATTTCAATGAATGAAATCCAAAATGAACTTTGAAAAATCAACAGAATGTAACAGTGACAAGGTAAACCACGATAAAACACTATTGAAATATTTTCAACTCTTACATTTCAACGAAAGATTTTCAAAATGAACTGTGGAAAATCAAGAGAATGTAAAAGTGAAAAGGTAAACCACAACAACACTACTGAAATATTTCCAACTCTTGAATTTCAACGAAAGAAATCAAAAATGATGTTTGAAAAATCAAGAGAATGTTACTGTGACTAAGTAAACCGTATGAAAACACTACTGAAATATTCTAACTCTTACATTTCAACGAAAGAAATCCACAATGAACTTTGAAAAATCAAGAAAATGTAACTGTGACAAGGTAAACCATAACAAAACACTACTGAAATATTCCAACTCTTGCATTTCAATGAATGAAACCCACAATGAACTTTGAAAAATTAAGAGAATGTAACTGTGACAAGGTAAACCACGACAAAACACTACTGAAATATTCCAACTCTTGGATTTCAACGAAAGAAATTCAAAATGAACTTTGAAAAATAAGAGAATGTAATTGTGAAAATGTAAAGCACGACAAAACACTACTGAAATATTCCAACTCTTGCATTTCAATGAAAGAAATCCAAAATGAACTTTGAAAAATCAAGAGAATGTAACTGTGACAAGGTAAACCACGACTAAACACTACTGAAATATTCCAACTCTTACATTTCAACAAAAGAAATCGAAAATGAATATAAATATAAATTCCAGTGTGCTTCTTAAAATTCAAAATGAACTTTGAAAAATCAAGAGAAAGTAACTCTGACAAAGTAAACCACGACATAACACTACTGAAATATTCCAACTCTTACATTTCAACGAAAGAAATCGAAAAAGAACTTTGAAAAATCAAGAGAATGTAACTGTGAAATGGTAAACCAAGACAAACCACTACTGAAATAATCCAACTCTTGCATTTCAATGAAAGAAATTCAAAATGAACTTGGAAAAATCAAGAGAATGTAACTGTAACATGGTAAGCCACAACAAACCACTACTGAAATATTCCAACTCTTGCATTTCAATGAAAGAAATTCAAAATGAACTTTGAAAAATTAAGAGAACGTAACTGTGACAAATTAAAGCACAACAAAACAAATTTCAACGAATGAAATCCACAATGAACTTTTAAAAATCGAGAGAATGTAACTGTGAGAAGGTGAAGCACAACAAAACACTACTGAAATATTTCTAACTCTTGCATTTAAGTCTGACATGGTAAATCACGAAAAAACGCTACTGAAATATTCCAACTCTTGCGTTTCAATGAAAGAAATCCAAAATTAACTTTGAAAAATCAAGAGAACGTAACAGTGACTAAGTAAACCATAACAAAACAGTAGTGAAATATTCCAACTCTTGTCTTTCAATGAAAGAAATTCAAAATGAACTTTGAAAAATCATGAGAATGTAACTGTGACAAGGTAAACCACGACAAAACACCACTGAAAAATTCCAACTCTTGCATTTCAATGAATGAAATTCAAAATGAACTTTGAAAAATCAAGAGAATGTAACTGTGACAAGGTAAACCATAACAAAACACTACTGAAATATTCCAACTCTTGCATTTCAATGAATGAAACCCACAATGAACTTTGAAAAATTAAGAGAATGTAACTGTGACAAGGTAAACCACGACAAAACACTACTGAAATATTCCAACTCTTGCATTTCAACGAAAGAAATTCAAAATGAAATTTGAAAAAATAAGAGAATGTAACTGTGACAATGTAAAACCACAACAAAACACTACTTAAATATTCCAACTCTTGCATTTCAATGAAAGTAATACAAAATGAACTTTTAAAAATCAAGAGAATGTAACTGTGACAAGGTAAACCACGACTAAACACTACTGAAATATTCCAACTCTTACATTTCAACAAAAGAAATCGAAAATGAATATAAATATAAATTCCAGTGTGCTTCTTAAAATTCAAAATGAACTTTGAAAAATCAAGAGAAAGTAACTCTGACAAAGTAAACCACGACATAACACTACTGAAATATTCCAACTCTTACATTTCAACGAAAGAAATCGAAAAAGAACTTTGAAAAATCAAGAGAATGTAACTGTGAAATGGTAAACCAAGACAAACCACTACTGAAATAATCCAACTCTTGCATTTCAATGAAAGAAATTCAAAATGAACTTGGAAAAATCAAGAGAATGTAACTGTAACATGGTAAGCCACAACAAACCACTACTGAAATATTCCAACTCTTGCATTTCAATGAAAGAAATTCAAAATGAACTTTGAAAAATTAAGAGAACGTAACTGTGACAAAGTAAAGCACAACAAAACACATTTCAACGAATGAAATCCACAATGAACTTTTAAAAATCGAGAGAATGTAACTGTGAGAAGGTAAAGCACAACAAAACACTACTGAAATATTCCTAACTCTTGCATTTAACTCTGACATGGTAAATCACGAAAAAACGCTACTGAAATATTCCAACTCTTGCGTTTCAATGAAAGAAATCCAAAATTAACTTTGAAAAATCAAGAAAACGTAACAGTGACTAAGTAAACCATAACAAAACAGTAGTGAAATATTCCAACTCTTGTCTTTCAATGAAAGAAATTCAAAATGAACTTTGAAAAATCATGAGAATGTAACTGTGAGAAGGTAAACCACGAAAAAACACCACTGAAATATTCCAACTCTTGCTTTTCAATGAATAAAATTCAAAATGAACTTTGAAAAATCAAGAGAATGTAACAGTGACAAGGTAAACCACGATAAAACACTATTGAAATATTTCCAACTCTTACATTTCAACGAAAGATTTTCAAAATGAACTTTGAAAAATCAAGAGAATGTAACAGTGAAAAGGTAAACCTCAACAAAAAACTACTGAAATATTTCCAACTCTTGAATTTCAACGAAATAAATCCAAAATGATCTTTAAAAAATCAAGAGAATGTAACTGTGACTAAGTAAACCATATCAAAACACTACTGAAATATTATAACTCTTACATTTCAATGAAAGAAATCCACAATGAACTTTGAAAAATCAAGAAACTTGAAAAATCAAGAGAATGTAACTGTGACAAGGTAAACTCTTGTCTTTCAATGAAAGAAATTCAAAATGAACTTTGAAAAATAATGAGAATGTAACTGTGACAAGGTAAACCACGACAAAACACCACTGAAAAATTCCACCTTTTGCATTTCAATGAATGAAATTCAAAATGAACTTTGAAAAATCAAGAGAATGTAACAGTGACAAGGTAAACCACGATAAAACACTATTGAAATATTTTCAACTCTTACATTTCAACGAAAGATTTTCAAAATGAACTTTGAAAAATCAAGAGAATGTAAAATTGAAAAGGTAAACCACAACAAAACACTACTGAAATATTTCCAACTCTTGAATTTCAACGAAATAAATCCAAAATGATCTTTGAAAAATCAAGAGAATGTAACTGTGACTAAGTAAACCATTTGAAAACACAACTGAAATATTCTAACTCTTACATTTCAATGAAAGAAATCCACAATGAACTTTGAAAAATCAAGAAAATGTAACTGTGACAAGGTAAACCATAACAAAACACTACTGAAATATTCCAACTCTTGCATTTCAATGAATGAAACCCACAATGAACTTTGAAAAATTAAGAGAATGTAACTGTGACAAGGTAAAACACGACAAAACACTACTGAAATATTCCAACTCTTGGATTTCAACGAAAGAAATTCAAAATGAACTTTGAAAAATAAGAGAATGTAAATGTGACAATGTAAACCACAACAAAACACTACTGAAATATTCCAACTCTTGCATTTCAATGAAAGAGATTTAAAATAAACATTGAAAAATCAAGAGAAGGTAACTGTGATAAGGTAAACCACGACATAACACTATTGAAATATTCCAACTCTTACATTTCATCGAAAGAAATCGAAAATGAATATAAATATAAATTCCAGTGTGCTTCTTAAAATTCAAAATGAACTTTGAAACATCAAGAGAATGTAACTGTGACAAGGTAAACCACGACAAAACACCACTGAAAAATTCCAACTCTTGCATTTCAATGAATGAAATCCAAAATGAACTTTGAAAAATCAACAGAATGTAACAGTGACAAAGTAAACCACGATAAAACACTATTGAAATATTTTCAACTCTTACATTTCAACGAAAGATTTTCAAAATGAACTGTGAAAAATCAAGAGAATGTAAAAGTGAAAAGGTAAACCACAACAAAACACTACTGAAATATTTCCAACTCTTGAATTTCAACGAAAGAAATCAAAAATGATCTTTGAAAAATCAAGAGAATGTAACTGTGACTAAGTAAACCGTATGAAAACACTACTGAAATATTCTAACTCTTACATTTCAACGAAAGAAATCCACAATGAACTTTGAAAAATCAAGAAAATGTAACTGTGACAAGGTAAACCATAACAAAACACTACTGAAATATTCCAACTCTTGCATTTCAATGAATGAAACCCACAATGAACTTTGAAAAATTAAGAGAATATAACTGTGACAAGGTAAACCACGACAAAACACTACTGAAATATTCCAACTCTTGGATTTCAACGAAAGAAATTCAAAATGAACTTTGAAAAATAAGAGAATGTAACTGTGACAATGTAAACCACAACAAAACACTACTGAAATATTCCAACTCTTGCGTTTCAATGAAAGAAATTCACAATGAACTTTGAAAAATCAAGAGAATGTAACTGTGACAAGGTAAACCACGAAAAAACACTACTGAAATATTCCAACTCTTACATTTCAACAAAAGAAATCGAAAATGAATATAAATATAAATTCCAGTGTGCTTCTTAAAATTCAAAATGAACTTTGAAAAATCAAGAGAATGTAACTCTGACAAAGTAAACCACGACATAACACTACTGAAATATTCCAACTCTTGCATTTCAATGAAAGAAATCGAAAAAGAACTTTGAAAAATCAAGAGAATGTAACTGTGAAATGGTAAACCAAGACAAACCACTACTGAAATAATCCAACTCTTGCATTTCAATGAAAGAAATTCAAAATGAACTTGGAAAAATCAAGAGAATGTAGCTGTAACATGGTAAGCCATAACAAACCACTACTGAAATATTCCAACTCTTGCATTTCAATGAAAGAAATTCAAAATGAACTTTGAAAAATTAAGAGAACGTAACTGTGACAAAGTAAAGCACAACAAAACACATTTCAACGAGTGAAATCCACAATGAACTTTTAAAAATCGAGAGAATGTAACTGTGAGAAGGTAAAGCACAACAAAACACTACTGAAATATTCCTAACTCTTGCATTTAACTCTGACATGGTAAATCACGAAAAAACGCTACTGAAATATTCCAACTCTTGCGTTTCAATGAAAGAAATCCAAAATTAACTTTAAAAAACCAAGAGAACGTAACAGTGACTAAGTAAACCATAACAAAACAGTAGTGAAATATTCCAACTCTTGTCTTTCAATGAAAGAAATTCAAAATGAACTTTGAAAAATCATGAGAATGTAACTGTGACAAGGTAAACCACGACAAAACACCACTGAAATATTCCAACTCTTGCATTTCAATGAATGAAATTCAAAATGAACTTTGAAAAATCAAGAGAATGTAACAGTGACAAGGTAAACCACGATAAAACACTATTGAAATATTTCCAACTCTTACATTTCAACGAAAGATTTTCAAAATGAACTTTGAAAAATCAAGAGAATGTAACAGTGAAAAGGTAAACCATAACAAAAAACTACTGAAATATTTCCAACTCTTGAATTTCAACGAAATAAATCCAAAATGATCTTTAAAAAATCAAGAGAATGTAACTGTGACTAAGTAAACCATATCAAAACACTACTGAAATATTATAACTCTTACATTTCAATGAAAGAAATCCACAATGAACTTTGAAAAATCAAGAAACTTGAAAAATCAAGAGAATGTAACTGTGACAAGGTAAACTCTTGTCTTTCAATGAAAGAAATTCAAAATGAACTTTGAAAAATCATGAGAATGTAACTGTGACAAGGTAAACCACGACAAAACACCACTGAAAAATTCCACCTCTTGCATTTCAATGAATGAAATTCAAAATGAACTTTGAAAAATCAAGAGAATGTAACAGTGACAAGGTAAACCACGATAAAACACTATTGAAATATTTTCAACTCTTGCACTTCAACGAAAGATTTTCAAAATGAACTTTGAAAAATCAAGAGAATGTAACAGTGAAAAGGTAAACCACAACCAAAAACTACTGAAATATTTCCAACTCTTGAATTTCAACGAAATAAATCCAAAATGAACTTTGAAAAATCAAGAGAATGTAACTGTGACTAAATAAACCATATCAAAACACTACTGAAATATTATAACTCTTACATTTCAATGAAAGAAATCCACAATGAACTTTGAAAAATCAAGAAAATGTAACTCTGACAAGGTAAACCATAACAAAACACTACTGAAATATTCCAACTCTTGCATTTCAATGAATGAAACCCACAATGAACTTAGAAAAATTAAGAGAATGTAACTGTGACAAGGTAAACCACGACAAACCACCACTGAAATATTCCAACTCTTGGATTTCAACGAAATAAATTCAAAATGAACTTTGAAAAATAAGAGAATGTAACTGTGACAATGTAAACCACAACAAAACACTACTGAAATATTCCAACTCTTGCATTTCAATGAAAGAAATTCAAAATGAACTTTGAAAAATCAAGAGAGTGTAACAGTGACAAGGTAAACCACGACAAATCACTACTAAAATATTCCAACTCTCGCATTTAAACGAAAGAAATTCAAAATGAACTTTGAAAAATTAAGAGAATATAACTCTGACAATGTAAACCACAACAAAATACTACTGAAATATTCCAACTCTTGCATTTCAATGAAAGAAATTCAAAATGACCTTTGAAAAATCAAGAGAGTGTAATTGTGAAAAAGGTAAACCACGACATAACACTACTGAAATATTCCAACTCTTGCATTTCAACGAAAGAAATTCAAAATGAACTTTGAAAAATCAAGAGAATGTAACTGTGACAATGGAAACCTCGACAAAACACTACTGAAATTTTCCAACTCTTGCATTTCAACGAAAGAAATCAAAAATGAAGTTTGAAAAATCAAGAAAATGTAACTGTGACAAGGTAAACCACAACAAAACACTACTGAAATATTCCAACTCTTGCATTTCAACGAAAGAAACCAAAAATGAACTTTTAAAATCAAGAGAATGTAACTGTGAAATGGTAAACCACAACAAGCCACTACTGAAATAATCCAAATCTTGCATTTCAATGAAAGAAATTCAAAATGAACTTTGAAAAATTGAGAGAATGTAACTGTGACTAGGTAAACCACAACAAACCACTACTGAAATATTCCAACCCTTGCATTTCAATGAAAGAAATTCCAAATGAACTTTTAAAAATTAAGAGAATGTAACTGGGACAAAGTAAACCACGACATAACACTACTGAAATATTCCAACTCTTGCATTTCAACGAAAGAAATTCAAAATGAACTTTGAAAAATCAAGAGAATGTAACTGTGAATTGGTAAACCTCAACAAACCACTAATGAAATATTCCAATGTCCTAGTCGATTGCGTCATTCTATGCCCATATATGGACTCCTTTCATGACCTCCTGATAGGGTTCTACCGATTATGTAATAAATTTCTCAGAAATCCAACTGTCCTAGTCGATTACGTCATTCTATGCCCATGTATGGACTCCCGTCATGACCTTCTGATAGGGTTCTACCAATTATGTAATCAATTTATCAGAAATCCATTTTTCCTAGTCGATTACGTCATTCTATGCCCATATATGGATCCCCGTCAAGAGCTCATGAGGTTAGGTTAGGTTACGCAATCAATTTCTCGGAAATTCACTTGTCTCGCCCAAATAATTCCCTAAAATGTCTAAAACGGTTTCGCCAAAATAATCCCTAAACGTAATTTCTGCATGTTCCTTCTGTTTTGGCATCCCTGTGCTGTCACATTTGAAATTCCTAGGAAACCCTTTCCCGCGTTAAGTTCTTCATCTCTAAGATCAAAATATTCGCCAGGATATAATTCTCCTGGATGAACACCAACAAATCAATCAACCTTGACATCATCCGTCAGACACTAATAAACTTCGCCCGGAAACAATTCTCCTTGACGAACACCAAAGACATTAATAAACTTAGCCTGGAGACAATTCTCCTGGAAACAACAAATCAATTTCTCGGAAATTCACTTCCCCTTCGATTACGCAATCAATTTCTCAGAAATCCATTTCCCCTAGGGAGTCGGTGTCCATATATGGTGCCCCATCATGAGTTATAGATCAATACATTCCCCCACCGTTAATGCGTATGCGCAAACTTTGCCCCGGAGACAATACACTTGGAAACAACAAATAAATCGACCTTGAAAATACATCAATTTGAGAAAAATCCTTTTTTTCATTCTCAGTGACAAAAACCTTAAAAACATGCATAAATTGCTGTCGACATCCATGAAAAACATCAAATAAAATGACAAACAGTCATAACCATCCAAGAAACATTCATCAAAGTGAGAAAAATCCTGTTTTTTAATTCTCAGTGAGAAAAACCATAAAACAGACATAAATTGCTGTTGACATTCATGAAAAACATCAAATAAATTAATTAACAATCATAACTATCCACGAAACATCCATCAATGTGAGAAAAATCCTGTTTTTTCAAGTGAGAAAAACCCTCTCCCTAGGGACTCTATGCCCATATAGGGAGCCCCGTCAGAATTAAAATAAATTGTAGATGGCAGCAGGGGTGAGGGATGGGAGTCCATAAGGAAGTTCGACTTTGGAGGGCAACGAGCTCCCACAAAATTTTGAGATAGCTGTTTTTGAGCGTAGTTCATTTGCAGATAGAAAATACGTTTTCGAGGAGGACACTCCCAAACAACCCTCATGGCAAGCGTTTTAAGTTATTTCCTGGGGAATTTAAAGTTTTTTTTAGAAAGTGTTGTCATAGAAACTTCAAAAGGGAATCGTTTGATTGGAAATTCAAAGGGCTAGTGCCCTTTTTAATATCGAAAGTGATTTGAGGGCAACTACCCCCCCCCCTCACATCCATCATTCACCCTAACACATTCAATAAAGATTTTTAGATATTCATTTTGTTTAGCGTAAGCTAGTTGATTTCCATATAGAATTTATGTTTTTGAGAAGGAAACTCACCCCAACCCTCAGGGCAAGGGTTTTAAGTTATGGCCTGGGGGCAAATAAGGTTTTTAAAGAAGGTGTTGTCGTAGAAACTTCAAAAAAGGCTAATTTGATTGGAAATTCAAAGGCCTAGTGCCATTTTTAATAGTTGAAAGACATTGGGAGGCAACCAGCCCCCTCCCCCCACGCCAATCCTTCTCACAAACACATCCAAAAACAAAAAGATTTAAAGTGTTTTTTTTTCCCTGAAAAGACTATGTTAATATAAAACGAACAGAAATTAATTAAATAAAAACGTTTTCCACAAAATAATTAAAGAGTAAATAAAAGTAAAGAACTCCATTAAATAAAAAAAAGCAAAAATAAAATAAAATAATCTGCCAAGTTCGAAGCTACCACAAATCAGCATCGATAAATAAATGAAACCCAAAGCAAACAGAAATTACAATAAATAACCGATTCAAACTCAAAACAAGCAGAAATTAACATAAGCTGGGCGTATAACCCATTTGCCTTTCCAACGCCAGAAAAAAATTTGCCCTTTACTGAAAAAATACAAATGAATTTGCATTTTCAGTTTAATATACATATACTGATATTTAGTAATCAAAATATTAAAATTATTTGATTTGTTAAAGATATAAAAGTAAAAAATATTTATATTTTTTCAGTAGACTACAAATTTTGTTCTGGCCTTGGGAAGGTACAGGGGTTTTGCGTCTAATGTATGTTAATTTCTGCCGTTTTGAATTTGACTCGGTTATTTATTGTAATTTCTGTTCGTTTTGGGTTTCATTTATTTACCGATTCTGATGTGGTAGTTTTAAGCCAGGTAGATTATTTGATTTTATTTTTGCTCATTTTTTGTTTAATGAGGTTCTTCACTTTTATTAGAAAAACTTATTTTGTGGAAAAAGTTGTTCTAATTAACCGTTCTTTAAAAAAACACATTGTGCAGTACAAAACGATGTGCAAATTTTATAAGGAACAAAATTTGTACTTAACTGAAAAAATAAAAATGAATCTGCATTGTCAGTTTATTATATATATACTAATATTTAGTAATCAAAATGCAAAATTATTTGATTTATTAAAGTTATAAAAGTAAATAGATTTTTTTTTCAGTAAATTGCAAATTATTTTCTGGCCTTGGGAAGTCATAGGGGTTCAGCACCCATCTTATGTTAATTGGAAATATACTTATATTTTCAAGTTATATTGTAATTATAAATTCAAAGGGCTATTGCCCATTGTAATAGTCAAAAGTGATTGGAGGGCAAATAGCCCCCCCCCCCCCCCACCTACGCCCTTCGTTCCCCCAAACACATCCAATCAATATTTTGATGTAGCCATTTTGTTCAGCGTAGTTGATTTCTAGATAGAAAATGTGTTTCTGATGAGGAGACTCCTCCACAGCCCTCAGAGCAAGAGTTTTTTAACTTTATATGCCCTGGGGGCATATAAAGTTTTATAGAAGGTGTTGTCGTAAAAAGTTCAAAACAGCCTCATTCGATTTGAAATTCAAACGGCTAGTGCCTTTTTGATAGTCAAAAGTGATTGGAGGGCAACTACCCCCCCCCCCCCTTATGCCAATCTATCGCCCAAATACATCCAATCAAAATTGTAAGATGGCCATTTTGTTTAACGTGCTTGATTTCTAAATAGAAAATAGGTTTTTGAGGAGGATGATCCCCCACAACCTTCAGGGCCAGGGTTTTAAGTTGTGCCCTGGGGGCAAATAAGGCTTTTAGAGAAGTCCTAGTCGTAGAAACTTCAAAACAGACTCATTCGATTGAAAATTCAAAGGGCTAGTGCCCTTTTTTATAGTTGAAAGTGAGTGGAGGGCAACTAGCGCCCCCCCCCCCCCACCCATCTTTCCCCAAAACACATCCAATCAAAACTTTGAGATAGTCATTTTGTCATCGTAGCTGATTTTCAGATAGAAAATATCCTTTTGAGGAGGACACTCCCCCACAACCCACAGAGCAAGGGTTTTAAGTTATGCCCTAGGGGCAAATAAGGTTTTTGTACAAGGTGTTGTCGTGGAAACTTCAAAAAAGATTAATTCGGTTGGAAATTCAAAGGGCTAGTGAACGTTTTAATAGTAGAAAGTGATTGGAGGGCAACTAGTTCCCCTGCCCATCATTACCCCAGTAGAGATGCCATAATATCTCCTGTCAGAACATAATTTATGCATGTTTTTATGGACTTTGTCAGTGAGAATTTGAAAAACAGGAATTTTGTCACATTTAGGGATGGTTTTATGGACTTTCTCAGTGAGAATGAAAAAAAAGGAAGTTTGTCACATTTATGTCTGTTTTTAAGGATGGTTATGCGTGTTGGTTATTCGACGTTTTTATGGATTTTGTCAGTGAGAATGGAAAAACAGGAACTTTGTCACTTCCTTCTTGTTGTTGTTCAATGCAGATGTTATGAGTTTCCGGGAGATCGCGTGTTTCCAATATTTTTTGTTCAAGCCAAATGCTATGAGTTTCCGGGGAACACCTGTGCTGTCAGTCATTAATCAAATTGTTTCCAGGGAATGTCTGACAGATGACGTCAAGTTTATCAATGTCTGGAGTTCTTCCAGAAGAATCGTTTCCAAGAAAATGTTTTGATCTTAGCGCGCGAAAATGTTTCTCAAATAATTTAAATAAGCCAGCGCAGGGATGCCAAACAAAAGGAACATGGCGAAATTCCGTTTAGGGATAATTTGGGTGAAACCGGTTTAGCTATTTTATGGAACTATTTCGACGAAACAGTTAGAGACATTATAAAATATGATTTTTGAAGAGATTTTTGAAGAGAATTTAATGGTGAAACTCTGTGGTCGTTATAATACACAAGTTCCATTTGAACAGTGTTGTGAAATCCCACTACCCCAACCCCAAAGGGCTCCAATCCCCCTACCCCGACCCCAAAGGGTTCCAATCCCCCTACCTCAACCCCGAAGGAAGCCCCCAGTCCTTAAGGGTCCCCCCAAGCTCCCAAAAGGCCCCCACACCCCCAAAGGCTCTCCCCGGGCCCCCAAAGGCCCTCCCCCGGTCCCCAAAGGTCCACCGGGCACCCAAAGGACCATTCAACCCTCAAGGGTCCCCCACACCCCCAAAGGCCCTCCCCCGTGCCCAAAGGTCCCCCGGACCCCCAAAGGCCCTCCCCGATCCTCAAAGGCCCCCCAGACACCCCAAAGGCCCCCCTAACCCCCAAAAACCCTCCTCCAGTCCCCAAAGGTCCACCGGGCTCCCAAAGGGACCCCGGAACCCCAAAGACTCCTGAGCCCCACATTATAATACTTTTTTAAGGCTTTATTATATCTTTTCAGAACAAATTATTATTTTAAGGAATTATTTCGATGAAATAGTTAGAGACATTATAAAATATGATTTTTGAAGAGATTTTAGAAGAGAATTTAATGGTGAAACTCTGTGGTCGTCATAATACACAAGTTCCATTTGAACAGTGTTGTGAGATCCTCTACCACAACCCAAAGGTCTCCGATCCACCCTACCCCAACCCCAAAGGGTTTCGATCCCTCTACCCCAACCCCAAAGGTCCGACGGGCTCCCAAAGGACCAATCGGCCCTCAAGTGCCGCCCAGACCCCTAAACACCCTCCCCAGGCTTCCAAAGGCCCTCCCTCGGTCCCCAAAGGTCCCCCGGGCTCCCAAAACACCAATCGGTGCTCAAGGGCCCCCTCAGACCTCCAAACGCCCTCCCTGGGACCCAAAGGCCCTCCCCCGGTCCCCAAAGATTCCCTGGGTTCCCAAAAGACCAATCGGCTCTCAAGTGCCGCCCAGACCCCCAAAGGTCCACCGGGCTTCCAAAGGCCCTCCCCCGGTCCCCAAAGGTCCTCTGGGCTCCCAAAGGACCAATCGGTGCTCAAGGACCCCCTCAGACCCCCAAACGCCCCCCCTAGGCCCCAAAGGCCCTCCCCCGGCCCCCAAAGGTCCCCTGGGCGCCAAAAAGGCCAATCGGAGCTCAAGTGCCAACCATACCCCTAAACCCCCACCCCCGGCGTCCCCCGGCCCTCCCCCGGGCCTCCCAAGTCCCCGGGCTCCCAAAAGACCAATCGGTGCTCAAGGGCCTCCGGATCCCCAAAGACCTCCCCGCCCCCCCCCCCCCAAAGAGTCCCCTCTCCATTTTTTAATACTTTTTATGGCTTTATTATATCTTTTCTGAACAAGTTCCTTTCATAATTTCATTCCTAAACCCATTTTCCAACCTCAAAGAGTCCCCTCCCCATGTCGTAAATACTTTCTTGATTTTTTTTTTTTTTTACTTTTTTACGTATCTTAAAATGACATGAACACAAAAAAACTTACACACACACACACACGCACAAAAAATTACACACACACAAAACTTACACACACACACACGAAAACTTACACACACACGCCAAAACTTACACACACAAAAACTTAAACACACACACACATAAACTTACACACACACAAAAAAAAATAACAAAAAAAAAAACTTACACAAACACAAAAACATACACACACACACAAAAAACTTACACCCACAAAAAATATTACACACACAAAAACTTACACACACACACAAAAACTAACACCCAAATGCAAAAACTTACATGCACACAAAAACTTACATGCACACAAAAACTTACACACACACAAAAACTTACACACACGCACAAAAACTCACACACACACACGAAAACTTACACACACACACACGAAAACTTACACACACACGCCAAAACTTAGACACACACAAAAACTTACACACACACACACAAAAACTTACAGACACACACACACAAAACTTACACCCACACTCAAAAACTTACATTCACACAAAAACTTACATGCACACAAAAACTTACACACACACAAAAACTTACACACACAAAAACTTACACACACGCACAAAAACTTACACACACACACACACACAAACTTACATATACACACGAAAACTTACATGCACACAAACACTTACACCCACACGCAAAAACTTACATGCACACAAAAACTTACATGCACACAAAAACTTACACACACACAAAAACTTACACACACACACACACAAAAACTTACACACACACACACACACAAAAACTTACACACACGCACAAAAACTCACACACACACATACGAAAACTTACACACACACACTAAAACTTACACACACACACCAAAACTTACAAACACACAAAAACTTAAACACACACACACACACACAAACTTACACACACACACACACACACACAAAACTTACACCCACACACAAAAGCCTACACACACAAAAACTTACACACACACACAAACTTACACCCACATGCAAAAACTTACATGCACACAAAAACTTACATGCACACAAAAACTTACACACACACAAAAACTTACACACACACACAAAAACTTACACACACACACACACACACAAAAACTTAACACACACACACACACACAAAAACTCACACACACACACGCGAAAACTTACACACACACACGAAAACTTTCACACACAAACACGCAAAAACTTACATGCACACAAAAACTTACACACACACAAAAACTTACACACACACACACAAAAACTTACACACACGCACAAAAACTTAACACACACACACACAAACACACACACACATGAAAACTTACACACACACGCCAAAACTTACACACACACAGAAACTTACACACACACACACAAAAAAAACATACACATGCACACGAAAACAGTAGTGTTTTGTCATGGGTTACCTTGTCACAGTTACATTCTCTTGATTTTTCAAAGTTCATTTTGGATTTCAGTCCCTGAAATGCAATAGTTGGAATATTTCAGTAGCGTTTTGCCATGGTTTACCATGTCACAGTTACATTCTCTTGACTTTTCAAAGTTCATTTTGGATTTCTTTCGTTGAAATGCAAGAGTGGGATTATTTCAGTAGTGTTTTGCCATGGTTTACCATGTCACAGTTACATTCCCATGGTTTTCCAAAGTTCATTTTGGATTTCTTTCATTGAGATGCAAGAGTTGGGATATTTTAGTAGTGTTTTGTCGTGGTTTACTTTGTCACACTTATATTCTATAGATTTTTCAAAGTTCATTTTAGATTTCGTTCATTGAAATGCAAGAGTTGGAATATTTCAGTAGTGTTTTGTTATGGTTTAGCTTCTCACACTTACATTTTCTTGATTTTTCAAAGTTCATTTTTGATTTCTTTCATTGAAATGCAAGAGTTGGAATATTTCAGTAGTGTTTTGTTATGGTTTACCTTATAACAGTTACATTCTCTTGATTTTTCAAATTTCATTTTGGATTTCTTTCATTGAAATGCAAGAGTTGGAATATTTCAGTAGTGTTTTATCGTGGTTTACCTTTTCACAGTTACATTCTCTTGATTTTTCAAAGTTCATTTTGGATTTATCTCGTTGAAATGCAAGAGTTGAATTATTTCAGTGGTATTTTGTCGTGCCATACCTTGTGACAGTTACATTCTCTTGATTTTTCAAAGTTCATTTTGGATTTCTTTCGTTGAAATGCAAGAGTTGGAATATTTCAGTAGTGTTTTGTCATGGTTTACCTTGTCACAGTTACATTCTATTGATTTTTCAAAGTTAATTTTTAATTTCTTTCATTGAAATGCAAGAGTTGGAATATTTCAGTAGTGTTTTTTCGTGGTTTACCTTGTCAGAGTTACATTCTCTTGATTTTTCAAAGTTTATTTTGAGTTTTTTTCCTTGAAATGCAAGAGTTGGAATATTTCAGTAGTGTTTTGTCGTGGTTTACCTTGTCGCAGTTACATTTTCTTGATTTTTCAAAGTTCATTTTCAACTTCTTTGATTGAAATGCAAGAGTTGAAATATTTCAGTAGTGTTTTGTAGTGGTTTACCTTGTCACAGTTACATTTTCTTGATTTTTCAATGTTCATTATGGTTTTCTTTCATTGAAATGCAAGAGTTGGAATATTTCAGTAGTGTTTTGTCATGGTTTACCTTGTCACAGTTACATTCCTTGAATTTTTCAAAGTTCATTTTAGATTTCTCTAGTTGAAATGCAAGAGTTGGAATATTTCAGAAGCGTTTTGTGGTGGCTTACCTTGTCACAGTTATATTCTATTGATTTTTCAAAGTTCATTTTGAATTTCTTTTATTGAAATGAAAGAGTGGGATTATTTCAGTAGTATTTTGTCGTAGTTTACCATGTCACAGTTACATTCCCTTGATTTTTCAAAGTTCATTTGGATTTCTTTCATTGAACTGCAAGAGTTGGAATATTTCAGTAGTGTTTTGTTGTGGTTTACTTTGTCACACTTCCATTCTCACGATTTTTCAAAGTTCATTTTGGTTATCTTTCATTGAAATGCAAGAGTCGGAATATTTCAGTAGTGTTTTGTCGTGGTTTACCTTGTTAAAGTTACATTCTCTTAATTTTTCAAAGTATATCTTGGATTTCCTTTGTTGAAATGCAAGAGTTGGAATATTTCACTAGTGTTTTTTCGTGGTTTACTTCGTCACAGTTACATTCTCTTGATTTTTCAAAGTTCATTATGGATTTCTTTCGTTGAAATATGTTTTGTCGTGCTTTACCTCGACACAGTTAAATTTCTTGATTTTTGTTAGGCTAGGTTAGGTTAGGTTAGATCAACGTAGGCTAGGTTAAGTTAGGTTAGGTTAGCCTACATACGCGCGCGTACGTAGGCTAACCCAACCTAACCTAACTTAACCTAACCTAACTTGATCTAACCTAACCTAACCTAGCCTAACAAAAATCAAGAAATTTAACTGTGTCAAGGTAAACCACGACAAAACATATTTCAACGAAAGAAATCCATAATGAACTTTGAAAAAATCAAGAGAATGTAACTGTGACGAAGTAAACCACGACAAAACACTACTGAAATATTCCAACTCTTGCATTTCAACAAAGGAAATCCAAGATGTACTTTGAAAAATTAAGAGAATGTAACTTTAACAAGGTAAACCACGACAAAACACTACTGAAATATTCCGACTCTTGCATTTCAATAAAACATAACCAAAATGAACTTTGAAAAATCGTGAGAATGTAAGTGTGACAAAGTAAACCACAACAAAACACTACTGAAATATTCCAACTCTTGCAGTTCAATGAATGAAATCCAAATGAACTTTGAAAAATCAATGGAATGTAACTGTGACATGGTAAACTACGACAAAATACTACTGAAATAATCCCACTCTTTCATTTCAATAAAAGAAATTCAAAATGAACTTTGAAAAATCAATAGAATATAACTGTGACAAGGTACGCCACCACAAAACGCTTCTGAAATATTCCAACTCTTGCATTTCAACTAGAGAAATCCAAAATGAACTTTGAAAAAATCAAGGGAATGTAACTGTGACAAGGTAAACCATGACAAAACACTACTGAAATATTCCAACTCTTGCATTTCAAGGAAAGAAAACCAAAATGAACAGTGAAAAATCAAGAAAATGTAACTGTGACAAGGTAAAGCACTACAAAACACTACTGAAATAATCCAACTCTTACATTTCAAGGAAAGAAATTCAAAATGAACTTTGAAAAATCAAGAAAATGTAACTGCGACAAGGTAAACCACTACAAAACACTACTGAAATATTCCAACTCTTGCATTTCAACGAAAGAAACTCAAAATGACCTATGAAAAATCAAGAGAATGTAACTCTGACAAGGTAAATCACGAAAAAACACTACTGAAATAATCCAACTCTTGCATTTCAATGAAAGAATTTCAAAATGAACTTTGAAAAATCAATAGAATGTAACTGTGACAAGGTAAACCATGATAAAACCCTACTGAAATATCCCAACTCTTGCATTTCAACGAAAAAAATCCAAAATGAACTTTGAAAAATCAAGAGAATGTAACTGTGACAAGGTATGGCACGACAAAATACCACTGAAATAATTCAACTCTTGTATTTCAACGAGATAAATCCAAAATGAACTTTGAAAAATCAAGAGAATGTAACTGTGACAAGGTAAACCACGATAAAACACTACTGAAATATTCCAACTCTTGCATTTCAATGAAAGAAATCCAAAATGAACTTTGAAAAATCAAGAGAATGTAACTGTGATAAGGTAAACCATAACAAAACACTACTGAAATATTCCAACTCTTGCATTTCAATGAAAGAAATCAAAAATGAACTTTGAAAAATCAAGAAAATGTAAGTGTGAGAAGCTAAACCAATACAAAACACTACTGAAATATTCCAACTCTTGCATTTCAATGAACGAAATCTAAAATGAACTTTGAAAAATCTATAGAATGTAAGTGTGACAAAGTAAACCACGACAAAACACTACTAAAATATCCCAACTCTTGCATTTCAATGAAAGAAATCAAAAATTAACTTTGGAAAATCATGAGAATGTAACTGTGACATGGCAAACCATGGCAAAACACTACTGAAATAATCCCACTCTTGCATTTCAACGAAAGAAATCCAAAATGAACTTTGAAAAATCAAGAGAATGTAACTGTGACATGGTAAACCATGGCAAAACGCTACTGAAATATTCCAACTATTGCATTTCAGGGAATGAAATCCAAAATGAACTTTGAAAAATCAAGAGAATGTAACTGTGACAAGGTAACCCATGACAAAACACTACTGTTTTCGTGTGCATGTGTATGTTTTTTTTTGTGTGTGTGTGTAAGTTTTTGTGTGTGTGTAAGTTTTTGAGTGTGTGTGTAAGTTTTAATGTGTGTTTTAGTTTTTGCGTGTGTGTGTGTGAGTTTTTGTGTGTGTGTGTGTGTTTGTGTGTTTATTTTTTGTGAGTGTGTGTAAGTTTGTGTGTGTGTGTGTGTGTGAAAGTTTTTGTGTGTGTGTAAGTTTTGGCGTGTGTGTGTAAGTTTTCGTGTGTATGTGTGTAAGTTTTCGCGTTTGTGTGTGAGTTTTTGTGTGTGTGTGTTAAGTTTTTGTGCGTGTGTGTAAGTTTTTGTGTGTGTGTGTGTAAGTTTTTGTGTGTGTGTAAGTTTTTGTGTGCATGTAAGTTTTTGTGTGTGTGTGTAAGTTTTCTTGTGTGTGTGTAAGTTTTCGTGTGTGTGTGTGTAAGTTTTTGTGTGTGTGTGTAATTTTTTGTGAGTGTGTGTTATTTTTTGTGTGTGTGTGTGTGTGTGTAAGTTTTTGTGTGGATGTTATTTTTTGTGTGGCTGTAAGTTTTTGCGTGTGGGGGTAAGTTTTGTGTGTGTGTGTAAGTTTTTGTGTGTGTGGGCTTTTGTGTGTGGGTGTAAGTTTTGTGTGTGTGTGTGTGTTAAAGTGTGTGTGTTTGTTTGTTATTGTGTGTGTGTGTGTGTGTGTGTGTGTAAGTTTTTGTGTGTGTGTAAGTTTTGGCGTGTGTGTGTAAGTTTTCGTGTGTGTGTGTAAGTTTTCGCGTGTGTGTGTGAGTTTTTGTGTGTGTTTGTGTGTGTGTGTTTGTTAAGTTTTTGTGTGTGTGTGTAAGTTTTTGTATGTGTGTGTGTGTGTGTGTGTGTGTGTAAGTTTTTGTTAGGTTAAGTTTGTGTAAGGTTAAGTTCGGTTAGGTTAGCCTACATACGCGCGCGTACGTAGGCTAACCTAACCTAACCTAACTTAACCTAACCTAACTTGATCTAACCTAACCTAACCTAGCCTAACAAAAATCAAGAAATTTAACTGTGTCAAGGTAAACCACGACAAAACATATTTCAACGAAAGAAATCCATAATGAACTTTGAAAAAAATCAAGAGAATGTAACTGTGACGAAGTAAACCACGACAAAACACTAGTGAAATATTCCAACTCTTGCATTTCAACAAAGGAAATCCAAGATGTACTTTGAAAAATTAAGAGAATGTAACTTTAACAAGGTAAACCACGACAAAACACTACTGAAATATTCCGACTCTTGCATTTCAATAAAACATAACCAAAATGAACTTTGAAAAATCGTGAGAATGTAAGTGTGACAAAGTAAACCACAACAAAACACTACTGAAATATTCCAACTCTTGCAGTTCAATGAAAGAAATCCAAATGAACTTTGAAAAATCAAGGGAATGTAACTGTGACATGGTAAACTACGACAAAATACTACTGAAATAATCCCACTCTTTCATTTCAATAAAAGAAATTCAAAATGAACTTTGAAAAATCAATAGAATATAACTGTGACAAGGTAAGCCACCACAAAACGCTTCCGAAATATTCCAACTCTTTCATTTCAACTAGAGAAATCTAAAATGAACTTTTAAAAAATCAAGGGAATTTAACTGTGACAAGGTAAACCATGACAAAACACTACTGAAATATTCCAACTCTTGCATTTCAATGAAAGAAAACCAAAATGAACAGTGAAAAATCAAGAAAATGTAACTGTTACAAGGTAAACCACTACAAAACACTACTGAAATAATCCAACTCTTACATTTCAATGAAAGAAAGTCAAAATGAACTTTTAAAAATCAATAAAATGTAACTGCGACAAGGTAAACCAAGACAAAACACTACTGAAATATTCCAACTCTTGCATTTCAACGAAAGAAATTCAAAATGACCTTTGAAAAATCAAGAGAATGTAACTCTGACAAGGTAAATCACGAAAAAACACTACTGAAATAATCCAACTCTTGCATTTCAATGAAAGAATTTCAAAATGAACTTTGAAAAATCAATAGAATGTAACTGTGACAAGGTAAACCATGATAAAACCCTACTGAAATATCCCAACTCTTGCATTTCAACGAAAAAAATCCAAAATGAACTTTGAAAAATCAAGAGAATGTAACTGTGACAAGGTATGGCACGACAAAATACCACTGAAATAATTCAACTCTTGTATTTCAACGAGATAAATCCAAAATGAACTTTGAAAAATCAAGAGAATGTAACTGTGACAAGGTAAACCACGATAAAACACTACTGAAATATTCCAACTCTTGCATTTCAATGAAAGAAATCCAAAATGAACTTTGAAAAATCAAGAGAATGTAACTGTGATAAGGTAAACCATAACAAAACACTACTGAAATATTCCAACTCTTGCATTTCAATGAAAGAAATCAAAAATGAACTTTGAAAAATCAAGAAAATGTAAGTGTGAGAAGCTAAACCAATACAAAACACTACTGAAATATTCCAACTCTTGCATTTCAATGAACGAAATCTAAAATGAACTTTGAAAAATCTATAGAATGTAAGTGTGACAAAGTAAACCACGACAAAACACTACTAAAATATCCCAACTCTTGCATTTCAATGAAAGAAATCAAAAATTAACTTTGGAAAATCATGAGAATGTAACTGTGACATGGCAAACCATGGCAAAACACTACTGAAATAATCCCACTCTTGCATTTCAACGAAAGAAATCCAAAATGAACTTTGAAAAATCAAGAGAATGTAACTGTGACATGGTAAACCATGGCAAAACGCTACTGAAATATTCCAACTATTGCATTTCAGGGAATGAAATCCAAAATGAACTTTGAAAAATCAAGAGAATGTAACTGTGACAAGGTAACCCATGACAAAACACTACTGTTTTCGTGTGCATGTGTAAGTTTTTTTTTGTGTGTGTGTGTAAGTTTTTGTGTGTGTATAAGTTTTTGCGTGTGTGTGTTAGTTTTCATGTGTGTTTAAGTTTTTGCGTGTGTGTGTGTGAGTTTTTGTGTGTGTGTGTGTGTTTGTGTGTTAAGTTTTTGTGCGTGTGTGTAAGTTTTTGTGTGTGTGTGTGTGTGCAAGTTTTTGTGTGTGTGTTTTTTTTGGCGTGTGTGTGTAAGTTTTAGTGTGTGTGTAATTTTTCGCGTGTGTTTGTGAGTTTTTGTGTGTGTGTTAATTTTTTGTGCGTGTGTAAGTTTTTGTGTGTGTGTGTGTAAGTTTTTGTGTGTGTGTAATTTTTTGTGTGAATGTTAGTTTTTGTGTGTGTGTGTACGTTTTCGCGTGTGTGTGTAAGTTTTCGCGTGTGTGTGTGTGAGTTTGTTTGTGTGTGAGTGTGTGTTTGTGTGTGTAAGTTTGGGCGCGTGTGTGTAAGTTTTTGTGTGTGTGTGTGTGTGTGTCAGTTTTTGTGTGCATTTTAGTTTTTGTGTGCCTGTAAGTTTTTGCGTGTGGGGGTAAGTTTTGTGTGTGTGTGTAAGTTTTTGTGTGTGTAGGCTTTTGTGTGTGGGTGTAAGTTTTTTGTGTGTGTGTGTGTTTTTAAGTTTGTGTGTGTGTGTGTGTAAGTTTTTGTGTGTGTGTAAGTTTTTGCGTGTGTGTGTAAGTTTTCGTGTGTGTGTGTTAGTTTTCGCGTGTGTTTGTGAGTTTTTGTGTGTGTTTGTGTGTGTGTGTGTGTTTAGTTTCTGTGCGTGTGTGTATGTTTTTGTGTGTGTGTTTGTGTGTGTGTTTGTGTGTGTAAGTTTTTGTGTGTGTTTAAGTTTTTGTGTGCTTGTTAGTTTTTATGTGCATGTAAGTTTTTGCGTGTGGGTGTAAGTTTTGTGTGTGTGTGTAAGTTTTTGTGTGTGTAGGCTTTTGTGTGTGGGTGTAAGTTTTGTGTGTGTTTGTGTGTGTGTAATATTGTGTGTGTTAACTTACGTGTGTCCTAAACTTGCGTTTAGGGTTAACTTACCTTTTTAGGATGAGCATTTAGGGTTCTCTTACATGCTGAACCTGAAAGTGTAATATCAGAGAAATTCTTTGAGCGTTTAGGGTTAACTTACCTTTTTTTGGGATGAGCATTTAGGGTTCTCTTACATGCTGAAGCTGAAAGTTTGTTCCCTGACATGTTGAATCTGAAAGTATAATTTTCGTGGCGATGGGCTATTCTAAAGAATAAAAACGGTTGGGGCTTAAGATATTTATTGCTTAAACATAACTGTGCATAAATATCGTAATTTTTTGTCTAAATGTGTGTGTGTAAGTTTTTGTGTGCATGTAAGTTTTTGTGTGCATGTAAGTTTTCGTGTGCATGTGTAAGTTTTTGTGTGTGTGTGTGTGTGTGAAAGTTTTTGTGTGTAAGTTTTTTAATTTGTGTGTAAGTTTTTGTGTGTGTGTGTTAGTTTTTGTGTGTGTGTGTAAGTTTTGGTTTGTTTGTGTGTGTTTTTGTGAGTGTGTGTAAGTTTTTGTGTGTGTGTGTGTAAGTTTTTGTGTGTGTGTGTGTGTGTAAGTTTTTGTGTGTGTGTTAGTTTTTGTGTGCATTTAAGTTTTTTTTTTCATGTAAGTTTCTGAGTGTGGGTGTAAGTTTTTGTGTGCATGTAAGTTTTCGTGTGCATGTGTAAGTTTTTGTGTGTGTGTGTGTGTGTGTGTGTGTGTGTGTGTAATTTTGTGTGTGTGTGTCAGTTTTGGCGTGTGTGTGTGTGTAAGTTTTCGTGTGTGTGTGTGTAAGTTTTCGCGTGTGTGTGTAAGTTTTTGTGCGTGTGTGTAAGTTTTTGTGCGTGTGTTTGTGTAAGTTTTTGTGTGTGTGTAATATTGTGTGTACATGTTAGTTTTTGTGAGAATGTATTTTTTTGCGTGTGTGTGTTAGTTTTGTGTGTGTGTGTTAGTTTTGGCGAGGGTGTTTGAGTTTTCGTGTGTGTGTGTGTACGTTTTGGTGTGTGTGTGTGTGAGTGTGTGTGCGTGTGTGTAATTTTTTGTGTGTGTGTGTGTGTAAGTTTTTGTGTGTGTGTAAGTTTTTGTGCGCATGTAAGTTTTTTTTGCATGTAAGTTTTTGCGTGTGGGTGTAAGTTTTTGTGTGCATGTAAGTTTTCGTGTGCATATGTAAGTTTGTGTGTGTGTGTGTGTGTGAAAATTTTTGCGCGTGTGTGTAAGTTTTTGTGTGTGTGTGTGTGTGTGTAAGTTTTTGTGTGTGTGTAAGTTTTTGTGTGCATGTAAGTTTTTGTGTGAATGTAAGTTTTTTCGTGTGGGTGTAAGTTTTGTGTGTGTGTGTGTAAGTTTTGTTGTGTGTGTGTGTAAGATTTTGTGTGTGTGTAAGTTTTGGCGAGTGTGTGTAAGTTTTAGTGTGTGTGTGTGTAATTTTTCGTGTGTGTGTGTTTGTTTATGTGTGTGTGTGTGTAAGTTTTTGTGTGTGTGTGTATGTTTTTGTTTGTGTGTAATTTTTTGTGTGCATGTAAGTTTTTGTGTGCATTTAAGTTTTTGCATTTGGGTGTAAGTTTTTGTGTGTGTGTGTGTGTAAGCTTTTTTGTAGGTGTAAGTTTTTTTTGTGTGTGTTTAAGTTTTTGTGTGTGTGTAAGTTTTTTTGTGTGTAAGTTTTTTGTGTGTGTGTGTAAGTTTGTGTGTGTGTGTGTAAGTTTTTGTGTGTGTAAGTTTTGGCGTGTGTGTGTGTAAGTTTTGTGTGTGTGTGTAAGTTTTTGTGCGTGTGTGTGTGTGTGTGAGTTTTTTTTGTGTTCATGTCATTTTAAGATCCGTAAAAAAGTAAAAAAAAAAAAAAATCCAAAAAAGTATTTACGACATGGGGAGGGGACTCTTTGAGGTTGGAAAATGGGTTTAGGAATGAAATTATGAAAGGAACTTGTTCAGAAAAGATATAATAAAGCCATAAGAAAGTATTAAAAAATGGAGAGGGGACTCTTTGGGGGGGGGCGGGGAGGTCTTTGGGGATCCGGTGGCCCTTGAGCACCGATTGGTCTTTTGGAAGCCCGGGGGACCTTTGGGGACCGGGGGAGGGCCTTGGGAAGCCTGGGGAGGGTGTGTAGGGGTCTGGTTGGCACTTGAGGGCCGATTGGTCTTTTGGGAGCCCAGGGGACCTTTGGGGACCGGGTGAGGGCCTTTGGGGCCCAGGGTGGGCGTTTGGGGGTCTGAGGGGGTCCTTGAGCACCGATTGGTCCTTTGGGAGCCCAGTGGACCTTTGGGGATCGGGGGAGGGCCTTTGGAAGCCCGGTGCACCTTTAGGGGTCTGGGTGGCACTTGAGGGCCGATTGGTCTTTTAGGAGCCCAGGGGACCTTTGGGGACCGGGGGAGGGCCTTTGGGTCCCAGGGAGGGCGTTTGGGGGTCTAAGGGGGCCCTTGAGCACTGATTGGTCTTTTGGGAGCCTGGGGGGCCTTTGGGGACTGTGCGAGGGCTTTTGAAAGCCTGGAGAGGGTGTTTAGGGGTCTGGGCGGCACTTGAGGGCCGATTGGTCCTTTGGGAGCCCGTCGGACCTTTGGGGTTGGGGTAGAGGGATCGAAACCCTTTGGGGTTGGGGTAGGGTGGATCGGAGACCTTTGGGTTGTGGTAGAGGATCTCACAACACTGTTCAAATGGAACTTGTGTATTATGACGACCACAGAGTTTCACCATTAAATTCTCTTCTAAAATCTCTTCAAAAATCATATTTTATAATGTCTCTAACTGTTTCTTCGAAATATTTCCTTAAAATAATAATTTGTTCTGAAAAGATATAATAAAGCCTTAAAAAAGTATTATAATGTGGGGCTCAGGAGTCTTTGGGGGTCCGGAGGCCCTTTGGGAGCACGGTGGACCTTTGGGGACCGGAGGAGGGTTTTTGGGGTTCGGGGGGGCCTTTTGGGTGTCTGGGGGGCCTTTGAGGATCGGGGAGGGCCCTTGGGGGTCCAGGGGACCTTTGGGGACTGGGGAGGGCCTTTGGGGGTCTGGGGGACCCTTGAGGGTCAAATGGTCCTTTGGGTGCCCGGTGGACCTTTGGGGACCGGGGTAGGGCCTTTGGGGGGCCCGGGGAGCGCCTTTGGGGGTGTGGGGGGCCTTTGGGAGCTTGGGGAGACCCTTAAGGACTGGGGGCTTCCTTCGGGGTTGAGGTAGGGGGATTGGAACCCTTTGGGGTCGGGGTAGGGGGATTGGAGCCCTTTGGGGTTGGGGTAGTGGGATCTCACAACACTGTTCAAACGGAACTTGTGTATTATAACGACCACAGAGTTTCACCATTAAATTCTTTTCTAAAATCTCTTCAAAAATCATATTTTATAATTTCTGTAACTGTTTCGTCGAAATAGTTCCATAAAATAGCTAAAACGGTTTCGCCAAAATTATCCCCAAACGGAATTTCGGCATGTTCCTTTTGTTTGGCATCCCTGCGCTGGCTTATTTAAATTATTTGGAAACCTTTTCGCGCGCTAAGATCAAAACATTTGCTTGGAAACGATTCTTCTGGAAGAACTCCAGACATTGATAAACTTGACGTCATCTGTCAGACATTCCCTGGAAACAATTTGATTAATGACTGACAGCACAGGTGTTCCCCGGAAACTCATAGCATTTGGCTTGAACAAAAAATATTGGAAACACGCGATCTCCCGGAAACTCATAACATCTGCATTGAACAACAACAAGAAGGGAGTGACAAATTTCCTGTTTTTCCATTCTCACTGACAAAATCAATAAGAACATCAAATAATCAACACGCATAACCATCCTTAAAAACAGACATAAATGTGACAAACTTCCTGTTTTTTCATTCTCACTGACAAAGTCCATAAAACCATCCATAAATGTGACAAAATTCCTGTTTTTCAAATTCTCACTGACAAAGTCCATAAAAACATGCATAAATTATGTTCTGACAGGAGATATTATGGCATCTCTACTTACCCCAAACACTTCCAATCAAAATTTTGTCATGGCCATTTTGTTCAGCGTAGTTGATTTCGAGATAGAAAGTATATTTTTGAGGAGGACACTCCCCCATAACCCTCAGTGCAAGGGTTTTAAGTTATATCCAGGGGGCACATAATGTTTTTTTTAGAAGGGTTTGTTGTAGAAACTTCAAAAACAGCTCATTCGATTGGAAATTAAAAGGGCCGGTGCCCTGTTTAATAGTCGAAAGTGATTGTTGGAAAACTAGGCCTCCCACGCGCCTAATTCCCCCAAACATAACCAATAAAAATTTTGAGATAGCTATTTTGTTCAGCGTAGTTGACGTACAGATAGAAAATATGTTTTTGAGGAGGATACTCCACAATAGCCCTCATGGCAAGGGTTTTAAGTTATGCCCTGGGGGTATATAAGGTTTAATAGAAGGTGTTGTCATAGAAACTTCAGAAAAGTTCTCATTCGATTTGAAATTCAAAGGGCTTGTGCTCTTTCTGATAGTCGAAAGTTATTAGTAATATTTTTTCTTGTTGTTGTTGTTTAAGCCAGGACACTTTGTATCGTAGGCGTTGTCGTGGGAACTGCGAAAGGGCCTCATTCGATTGAAAATAGAAAGGGCTGATGCCCTTTTTATAGCCGAAAGTGATTGGAGGGCAACTAATCCCCCTTTAACTTCCACCCTCCCATTTGGCCCTTATGTTTAAAAACTAAATGTTGCCTTAAGATTAAATCAAAATACACTTTGATAATACTAATTCGCAATAAGGCATCTCAGCAGTACCACAAGAACGACTGAAGGTATTATGTTCAAGCTTTTGAGGCTACTTCTACTCTTAAAATTTAACCAAATCAAAATAGTGTAAGTGTATCCAAACTATCAAAGATAGTAAATAGATTTTTTTGCGAATGGTATCAAGTTTTCCATTTAAGGTCAACTAGAGGAGGTATGAAACTAAGTTAAACAGTACTATTTTTGTCCAGATTTTTAAAATAGTGTATGTTGTTAAAAATTGCTGAAAATTTTTCTCCGGCATACAAATAGCATGTCAAACTATAAAGTCTTATATAAAACGAAAAGAAATTAATTAAATAAAAACTTTTTCCGCAAAATAAGTTTGAGTAAAGAAAAGTAAAGAACTCCATTGAATAAAAAATTAGCAAAACTAAAATCAAATAATCTACCAAGCTCGAAACTACCGCGAATCAGCAGCGATAAATAAATGAGACCCTAAACGAACAGAAATTACAATAAATAACCAATTCAAATTCAAAACGAGCAAAATTGACTTAAGTTGGGTGTAAAACCCATATGGCTTCCCAACGCCAGAAAAAAATTTGCCCTTTACTGAAAAAATACAAATGAATGTGCATTGTCAGTTTAATATACATATACCGATATTTAGTAATCAAAATGTTAAAATTATTTGATTTGTTAAAGCTAAAAAAGTAAAAATATTTATATTTTTTCAGTAGACTGCAAATTTTGTTCTGGCCTTAGGGAGGCACAGGGGTTTTGCGCCTAACGTATGTTAAATTTCTGCTTGTTTTGAGTTTGACTCGGTTATTTATTGTAATTTCTGTTCGTTTTGGGTTTCATTTATTTATCGATTCTGATATGGTAGTTTTGAGCCTGGTAGATTATTTGATTTTATTTTTGATCATTTTTTGTTTAATGGAGTTCTTCACTTTTATTAGAAAAACATTTTTTGTGAAAAAAGTTTTTTTAATTAATCGTTCTGTAGAAAAAACAAACAAACACATAGTGCGATGTGCAAACAACGATGTGCAAATTTTGTAAAGAACAAAATTTGCACTTTACTGAAAAAATACAAATGAATCTGCATTGTCCGCAACACCAAGCCACCTGAGGCTAACAAAGCTACGCACGCTCCTCCTCAATCCAAATCTATTCAAAGCCTCACTTTTTACACCCACCCACGAAGTTCCCATTTACTTTAAATCTTTCTTTATGAAATCCTCACACTCCAGACGAGGCCGACCTGCTTTCTGTTTAGCCCTAGATTTCTGGCCGAAAAGAAAATTCTTCGGCAATCTGTCTTCCTTCATTCGAACAACGTGTCCTAGCCACCTCAACCTCTCTTAAATTATAGCCCTTGAGAGCGGTATTGAACCGCATTTTTCGTGTAGCCTATTGTTTGAAATACGGTCAGTCATCCGGGTACCCAGAACAATCATTAAGCAATTTCTCTGGAAAACACCCAGTAAATCTTCATCCACTTTTTGGAGCGTTCATGCTACAGAGCCAAAGTTGACCACTGTCATCACTGTAGCTTCTAATATTCTAATCTTGGTTTGCAGACTTGTCTTCCTATTCTTCCAGACTTTTTTAACTGTGAAAAAACACCCTGAGCCTTTGCTATTCTATATTTAACATCTTCACTGCTCCCACCCTCTTTACTAATAATACTACCGAAGTAAGTGAAGCTGCCCCCCTGATAAATCTTTTCATTACCCAACGTCACCTTTTCATCTTCACTTATTCCTAGTTTTAGTGACTTAGTCTTCCTAAAATTAATTTTCAAACCAATTCTAGCACCCTGAACTCGCAAAACCTCTAAAACTTCATTGATTTTGCTCACACTTTCATCTAGGATGCTTAAATCATCAGAATAATCCAAGTCCTGGAGACTTTTCCTCCCCATTTGATTCCGTGGTCACCCGTTGCCTTTCCTGTGCTCCTTAAAACAAAGTCCATTAAAATAATCCATACAAAGGGTAATAGAACACAACCCTGCTTAACTCCTGATTTAATAAAAAACCAGTTGCTAACCTTATTTCCTACCTTAACCGCAGCAGTGTTATTCTCGTACATAGCCCTAATCCCTTTAATGTATTTGTCTGGTATACCATGCAAGGATAAATCTTTTACCAAAGCTCTCCTATCAACAGAATTGAACGTTTGCTCATAATCTATAAAACTGAGGACGAAAGGTATTTGAAAACTCAAGCATTTCTCAATTATTAGTCTAAGAGTGAAAATTTGGTCGACACATCCTCTACCTTTTCTAAAACTGCACTGCTCTTCTCTTAAAACTTTGTCTGCGGCATCTCTCAGTCTAAAAAGTATCATATTACTAAGTAATTTACTAAAAACAGAGACCAGACTAATGCCTCGATAATTACCAGACTCACTTTTATCACCTTTCTTATAAAGTGGCTTAATTAAGGTTTTCCTAAAATCGTTAGGTACTTCCCCTTTTTTAAAAAATATATATATATACTGATATTTAGTAATCAAAATGTCAAAATTATTTGATTTATTAAAGTTATAAACGTAAAAACATTTATATTATTTTTTCACTAAATTGCAAATTTTTTTCTGGCCTTGGGGTTTTATAGGGGTTTTGCACCCAACTTATGTTAATTGGAAATATACTTATATTTCCAACTCATATTGTAATTGAAAATTCAAAGTGAAAATTCAATGCTCAAAAGTGAATGGAGGGCAACTAACCCCCCCCCCCCCCTACGCCCTTCCTTTCCCCAAACACATCCAATCAATATTTTGATATAGCCATTTTGTTCAGCGTAGTTGATTTCTAGATAGAAAATATATTTCTGAGGAGGAGACTCTCCTACAGCCCTCAGAGAAAGGGTTTAAGCTATGCCCTGGGGGCATATAAGGTTTTTATTAAAGGCGTTGTCGTAATAACTTCAAAAAACCTCATTCGATTTGAAATTCAGACGGCTAGTGTCTTTTTAATAGTCAAAAGTGATTGCAAGGCAACTAGCCCCCCCCCCCCTTCATGCCAATCTTTCCGCCAAACACATTCAATCAAAATTGTGAGATGGCTATTTTGTTCAACATACTTGATTTCTAGATAGAAAATAGGTTTTTGAGGAAGACACTCCCCCACGACCCTCAGGGCCAGGGATTTAAGTTGTGCCTTGGGTGCAAATAAGGCTTTTAGTGAAGGCCTAGTCGTAGAAACTTCAAAACAGGCTCATTCGATTGAAAATTCAATGGGATAGTGCCCTTTTTAATAGCTGAAAGTGATTGGAGGGCAACTAGCCACCCGCACCCATCTTTCCCCAAAACACATCCAATCAAAACTTTGAGATATGCATTTTGTCAACGTAGCTGATTTTCAGATAGAAAATATCCTTTTGAGGAGGACATTCCCCCACAACCCGAGGGGCAAGGGTTTTAAGCTATGCCCTGGGGCCATATGAGGTTTTTGTAGAAGGCGCTGTCGTAAAAACTTAAAAACTGGCTCATTTGATTGGAAATTCAAAGGGATAGTGCTCTTTTTAATAGTCAAAAGTGAATGGAGGGCAATTAGCACCTTCCCCCCCCCCCATCACCCTCCCTCCCGTGACGCCCATCATTCCCCCAAACACGTCCAATCAAAATTTTGAGATAGCCATTTTTTTCAGCGCAGTTGTTCTTACGATAGAAAATATCTTTCTGAGAAGGACACTCCCCCACAACCCTTCGGGCCAGGATTTTAAGTTATGCCCTGGGGCCGTATAAGGTTTTTAAAGAAGGTGTTGTCGTAGAAACTTCAAAACAGACTCATTCGATTGAAAATTCAAAGGGCTAGTGTCTTTTTTAATAGTCAAAAGTGACTGGAGAGCCACTAGACCCCCCCCCACACGCCAATCATTAACCCAAACACATCCAATCAAAATTTTGAGACAGCCATTTTGTTCAGCGTAATTGTTTTTCAGATAAAAAATATCTTTTTGAGAAGGATACTCCCCCACAAACCTTTGGGCAAGGGTTTTAAGTTATGCCCTGGGGGCATATAAGGGATTATAGAAGGCGTTGTCGTAGAAACTTCAAAACAGGCTCATTCATTTGGAAATTCAAAGGGCTAGGGCCTTTTCTAATAGTCGAAAGTGATTGAAAGGGAACTAGACCCCACTCCTATCATTCCACCAAGCACATCCAATCAGAAATTCACGATAGCCAATTTGTTCAGAATAGGCTAGTTGATTTCCAGATAAAAAATATATTTTTATGGGGATATTCCCCCAAAACCCTCAGGGCAAGGGTTATAATTTATGCCCTGGTGGCATATAAGGTTTTTATAAGTAGTTTTTGTCGTAAAAAGCTTCAAAAAGGCCTCATTCGCTTGAATGTTCAAAGGGCTAGTGCCCTTTTAAATAGTCAAATGTGATTGGAATGCAACTAGCCCCCCACGTCCATCTTTCTCCCAAACACTCCAATCAAAATTGTGAGATGGCCATTTTTTTCAACATATTTTAATTTCCAGATAGAAAATAGGTTTTTGAGGAGAACACTCTCCCACAACCCTTCAGAGCAAGGGTTTTAAGTTATGCCCTGGGGCATGTAAGGTTTTTATAGAAGGCGTAGTCGTAAAAACCTCGCAACAGGCTCATTCGATTGGAAATTCAAAGGGCTAGTGCCCTTTTTAATAGTCAATTGGAGGGAAACTAGCCCCGCCCCCCCCCACCCATTTTTCCCCCAGACAAATCTAATCAAAATTTTGAGATAGGTATTTTGTCGGCGAAGCCGATTTGCAGATAAAAATATCTTTTTGACGAGGACATTCTCAAACAACCTTTAGGAAAAGGGTTTTAAGTTATGCCCTAGGGACGTATAAGATTCTTATAAAAGGCATCGTCTCAGAAAACTCAAAACAGGCTCATTCGATTGGAAATTCAAAGGGTTAGTGCTTTTTTTATATTTGAAAGTGATTGGAGGGCAATTAGCCCTCCCCGTCACGCCCATCTTTCCCCCAAACACATCCAATCAAAAATTTTGAGAAAGCCATTTTGTTCAGCGTAGTTGTTTTTGAGATAGAAAATATCTTTTTGAGGAGGACACTCCCAAATAACCCTCGGGGTAAGGGTCTTAAGTTATGCCCTGGGGCCATCTAAGGTTTTTGTAGAAGGCACTGTCGTAGAAACTTTAAAACAGGGTCATTTGATTGGAAATTCAAAGGGCTAGTGCCCTTTCTAATAGTCAAAAGTGATTGGAAGGCAACTAGACCCCCCCCACGCCCATCATTAACCCAAACACATCCAATCAAAATTGTGAGACAGCAATTCTTTTGAGCGTAGTTGATTTACAGATAGAAAATGTGTTTTTGAGGAGGATACTCCCCCAGAACCCTCAGGGCAAGGTTTTTAAGTTATGCCCTGAAGGTATGTAAGGTTTTTATAGAAAGCATTGTAGTAGAAACTTCAAAACAGGCTCATTCGAATGGAATTTCAAAGGGCTAGTGCCCTTTTTGATAGTTCAAAGTGATTGGAGGGCAACTCCACTCTCCCTACGCCCATCCTTGGAGGTCAAATAGACCCCCCTACGCCTACATTAGCCAAAATACATCTAATCAAAATTATGAGAGATCCATTTTGTTGAGTGTAGTTGATTTCCAGATAAAAAGTATGTTTTTGAGGAGGATACACCGCCAAAACCCTCACGGCAATGGTTTGAAGTTATGCCCTGGGGGTATATAAGGCTCATATAGAAGGCATTGTCGTAGAAACTTCAAAACAGGCTCATTTAATTGGAATTTCAAAGGGCTAGTGCCCTTTTTAATAGTCGAAATTGATTGGAGGGCAACTTCCCCCCAACCCTACGCCTATCTTTACCCCAAACACATCTAATCAAAATTTGAGATAGCCATTTTGTTCAGTGTATTTGAATTTCAGATAGAAAATATGTTTTTGAGGAGAAAACTCCCCAAAACCCCTAGGGCAAAGGTTTTAAGTTATGCCCTACGGGCATATATGGTTTTATGGAAGGTGTTGTCGTAGAAACTTTGAAACAGGTTCATTCAATTTGGAATTCAAAGGGCAAGTGTGCTTTTTAATAGTTGAAAGTGATTGGAGGGCAACTAGCCCCCACAAAATTTAGCGATATTTATTTTTGAGCGTAGTTGATTTCCAGATAGAAAATATGTTTTTGAGGAGGATACCCCCCAACAACCCTTAGGGCAATTGTTTTAAGTTATGTCGTGGGGAATATAAAGTTTTTTTAGAAGGTGCTGTCATAGAAACTTCAAAAGGGACTCATTTGATTGGAAATTCAAAGGCCTTGTGCCCCTTTTTAATAGTTGAAAGACATTGGAAGGCAACTAGCCCCCTCCCCCAACGCCAATCCTTCTCCCAAAAACATCCAATCCAAATTTCGAGATAACATTTTGTTCAGCGTAGTTGATTTCCAAATTGAAAATATTTTTTTGAGGTGGCCACTCCCGCACAACTCTCAGGGCAAGGGTTTTGAGATATGCCCAGGGGGCATATAATGTTTTTATAGAAGGAGTTGTTGTAGAAACTTCAAAAACAGTTCTTTCGATTAGGAATGCAAAGGACCAGTGCCCTTTTTAATAGCTTAAAGTGATTGCAGGGCTACTAGACCCCCCCTGTCACGCCCTCCATTTCCCATAACACATCCAATCATAATTTTGAGATAGCCATTTTGTTCAGCGTAGGCTAGTTGATTTCCAGATGGAAAATATGTTTTTAGGGGGACACTCCCCCACTACCCTCAGGGCAGGGGTTTTAAGTTATGGCCTGGGGGCATTTAACGTTTTTATAAGAAGTTGTTGTCGTAAAAACTATTGTTTCGTTTTAACGAGCCCCCCATGCCCGTCTTTCACCCAAACACATCCAATCAAAATTGTGAGATGGCCATTTGTTCAACGTATTTTAATTTCCAGATGGAAAATATCTTTTTGATGAGGAAACTCCCCCACAACCCTCGGAGCAGTTATGCCCTGGGGACATATACGGTTTTTATCGAAGGGTTCGTCGTAGAAACTCCAAACCTGGTTCTTTCGATTGGAAATTCAAAGGACTAGTGCTCTTTTTATAGTTGAAAGTGATTGGAGGGCAACTAGAACCTCCCTCCTACGCCTATCATTAGCCCAAATATATCAAATCAAAATTGTGAGAGAGCCATTTTGTTGAGCGTAGTTGATTTCCGGATAGAAAATATGTTTTTGAGGAGGTCACACCCCCAAACCCTCAGGGAAATGTTTTGAAGTTATGCCCTGGGGGTATATATGGTTCTTACAGATGGCATTGTCGTAGAAACTTCAAAACAGGCTCATTTAATTTAAATTTCAAAGAGCTAGTGCCCTTTTTAATATTCGAAAGTGATTGGAGGGCAACTTCCCCTTCTCCCACGCCTATATTTCCCCCAAACAGATCTAATCAAAATTTGAATTAGCCATTTTGTTCAGTGTAGTTGATTTTCAGATAGAAAATATGTTTTTGAGGAGGAAACACCCCAAAAACCCCCAGGGCAAAGGTTTTAAGTTATGCCCTGGGGGTATATATGGTTTTATGGAAGGTGTTGTTGTAGAAACTTCAAAACAGGCTCAATTTGGAATTCAAAGGGCAAGTGCGCTTTTCAATAGTTGAAAGTGATTGGAGGGCAACTAGCCCCCACAAAATTTTGAGATATCTATTTTTGAGAGTAGTTGATTTCCAGATAGAAAATATGTTTTTGAGGTGGTCACTCCCCAAAAACCCTCAGGGCAAGTGTTTTAAGTTATGTCGTGGGGAATGTAAAGTTTTTTTAGAATGTACTGTCATAGAAACTTCAAAAGGGACTCATTTGATTGGAAATTCAAAGGCCTTGTGCCCCTTTTTAATAGTTGAAAGACATTGGAAGGCAACTAGCCCCAAAGAACATTTCTTAAATCACTTTGGCCTGACATCACATTAAGAAAGAAAAACGAGCAAAAATGGGGTTTTTATAGGCCAAATAAAGATGCTGACAAAACAAAGCGAATATTTATAAAAAGAAACGCCTCTCTTCTTCAGCGCGAAACGAAACGATGTTTCAATAAAAGCCAAAAGTTAAAAGAATTAAAACTAACTACCTAACAACCATAAAAGCGAGTTATTCGCCAATATCCGCGATTTGCACAAAATCCAAAAAAACCTGAACTGCCATCGACGGATACTAGCGAACAACTGACAAAGAAAAGGAATCGATTCATTCACTCGAAAAAACAAAACGAACCAGCAATTAAATAAGTTGGAAAACTATGTCATTTGATTTCGGATTTTAATTAAGACATTTCTTGCAGACACCCTTTGAGACCTAAGGGGTTGTTCACGTGTTTGATTAGATGACTGGGAAAGTGGTTCAAGGTTTATTTCAGGGATTACTAAGGTATCGGCTTCTCTTTTGAGGAAACCGAAATATGACTCGTTTATTCTTAAATCACCGGAATCTCTGTTTAAAGCTAGACCTAAATGTTGGTATTTATATTCAACAGCTTCTCTGTAGTGCTGGACAATACCTTTATCATGCAAAATAAGACTAGCTTGATTAAACAATTCCTTTGTCAGTTCCTTTTCCTTTTTTCTTTCCTTTGTCAGTTGTTCGGAAAAATTCCTTTTTTCCTTTGTCAGTTGTTCACTAGTATCAGTCGATGGCAGTTCATGTTTTTTTGGATTTTGCGCAAATCGCGGATATTGGCGAATAAATCGCTTTTATGGTTGTTAGGTAGTTGGTTTTAATTCTTTTAATTTTTGGCTTTTATTGATACATCGTTTCGTTTCGCGCTGAAGAAGAGAGGCGTTTGTCCTCTCGAAATGTTCGCTTTGTTTTGTCAGTATCTTTATTTGGCCTATAAAACCCATTTTTGCTCGTTTTTCTTTCTTTATGCAACTAGCCCCCTCCCCGACGCCAATCCTTCTCCCATAAACATCCAATCAAAATTTTGAGATAACAATTTTGTTCAGAGTAGTTGATTTCCAAATTGAAAATATTTTTTTGAGGAGGACACTCCCGCACAACCCTCAGGGCAAGGGTTTTAAGATATGCCCAGGGGGCATACCCCCTTACGCCTATCATTAGCCCAAGTACATCAAATCAAAATTGTGAGAGAGCCATTTTGTTGAGCGTAGTTGATTTCCGGATAGAAAATATGTTCGAAGGCAACTAGCCCCCTCCCCCAACGCCAATCCTTCTCCCAAAAACATCCAATCAAAATTTGATTTCCGAATGGAAAATATGTTTTTGAGGAGGACCCCCTCCCCCGCACAAAAAAACCCTCAGAGTAACGGTTTGAAGTTTTGCCCTGGAGGTATATAAGGTTTTTACAGATGGCATTGTCGTAGAAGCTTCAAAACAGGCTCATTTAATTGAAACTTCAAAGAGATAGTGCCCTTTTTAATAGTCGAAAGTAATTGGAGGGCAGCTTCCCCCTCCCACCCACGCCTATCTTTCCCCCAAACACCTAAAATCGAAATTTGAGATGGCCGATTTCTTCAATGTAGTTTATTTTCAGATAGAAAATATGTCTTTGTGGAGGAAACTCCCCCCAAACCGTCAGGGCAAAGATTTTAAGTTATGCCCTGGGGGAATATAAGGTTTTATAGAAGGTGTTGTCGTAGAAACTTCAAAACAGGCTCATTCAATTTGGAATTCAAAGGGCTAGTGCGCTTTTAAATAGTTGAAAGTGATTGGAGGGCAAGTAGCTCCCACAAAATTTTAAGATAGCTATTTTTGAGCGTAGTTGATTTCCAGACAGAAAATATGTTTTTGAGGAGGACACTCCCTAACAACCCTCAGGGCAAGCGCTTTAAATTATTTCCTGGCGAATGTAAAGTTTTTTTTAGAAGGTGTTGTCATAGAAACTTCAAAAGGGACTCATTTGATTAGAAATTCAAAGGGCTAGTGCCCTTTTTAATATTGAAAGTGATTTGAGGGCAACTATCCCCTCCCCCTCACGTTCATCCTTCACAATAACACATTCAATCAAATTTTTTATATATCCATTTTGTTTAGCGTAGGCTAGTTGATTTCTTGATGGAAAATATGTTTTTGAGAAGGAAACTCCCCCCAACCCTCAGGGCAAGGGTTTTAAGTTATGGCCAGGGAGCAAATAAGGTTTTTACAGATGGCATTGTCGTAGAAGCTTCAAAACAGGCTCATTTAATTGAAATTTCAAAGAGATAGTGCCCTTTTTAATAGTCGAAAGTGATTGGAGGGCAGCTTCCCCCTCCCACCCACGCCTATCTTTCCCCCAAAAACATCTAATCGAAATTTGAGATAGCCAATTTCTTCAATGTAGTTGATTTTCAGATAGAAAATATGTTTTTGTGGAGGAAACTCCCCCCAAACCGTCAGGGCGAAGGTTTTAAGTTATGCCCTGGGGGAATATAAGGTTTTATAGAAGGTGTTGTCGTAGAAACTTCAAAACAGGCTCATTCAATTTGGAATTCAAAGGGCTAGTGCGCTTTTAAATAGTTGAAAGTGATTGGAGGGCAAGTAGCTCCCACAAAATTTTAAGATAGCTATTTTTGAGCGTAGTTGATTTCCAGATAGAAAATATATTTTTGAGGAGGAGACTCCCTAACAACCCTCAGGGCAAGCGCTTTAAATTATTTCCTGGCGAATGTAAAGTTTTTTTTAGAAGGTGTTGTCATAGAAACTTCAAAAGGGACTCAATTGATTAGAAATTCAAAGGGCTAGTGCCCTTTTTAATATTGAAAGTGATTTGAGGGCAACTATCCCCCCCCCTCACGTTCATCATTCACAATAACACATTCAATCAAAATTTTTATATATCCATTTTGTTTAGCGTAGGCTAGTTGATTTCCTGATAGAAAATATGTTTTTGAGAAGGAAACTCCCCCCAACCCTCAGGGCAAGGGTTTTAAGTTATGGCCAGGGAGCAAATAAGGTTTTTACAGATGGCATTGTCGTAGAAGCTTCAAAACAGGCTCATTTAATTGAAATTTCAAAGAGATAGTGCCCTTTTTAATAGTCGAAAGTGATTGGAGGGCAGCTTCCCCCTCCCACCCACGCCTATCTTTACCCCAAACACATCTAATAGAAATTTGAGATAGCCATTTTATTCAATGTAGTTGATTTTCAGATAGAAAATATATTTTTGTGGAGGAAACTCCCCCCAAACCGTCAGGGCGAAGGTTTTAAGTTATGCCCTGGGGGAATATAAGGTTTTATAGAAGGTGTTGTCGTAGAAACTTCAAAACAGGCTCATTCAATTTGGAATTCAAAGGGCTAGTGCGCTTTTAAATAGTTGAAAGTGATTGGAGGGCAACTAGCTCCCACAAAATTTTAAGATAGCTATTTTTGAGCGTAGTTGATTTCCAGATAGAAAATATATTTTTGAGGAGGAGACTCCCTAACAACCCTCAGGGCAAGCGCTTTAAATTATTTCCTGGCGAATGTAAAGTTTTTTTTAGAAGGTGTTGTCATAGAAACTTCAAAAGGGACTCAATTGATTGGAAATTCAAAGGGCTAGTGCCCTTTTTAATATTGAAAGTGATTTGAGGGCAACTATCCCCCTCCCTCACGTCCATCATTCACAATAACACATTCAATCAAAATTTTTATATATCCATTTTGTTTAGCGTAGGCTAGTTGATTTCCTGATGGAAAATATGTTTTTGAGAAGGAAACTCCCCCCAACCCTCAGGGCAAGGGTTTTAAGTTATGGCCAGGGAGCAAATAAGGTTTTTACAGAAAGTGTTGTCGTAGAAATTTCAAAAAAGGCTAATTCGATTGGAAATTCAAAGGCCTAGTCCCCTTTTTAATAGTTGAAAGTCATTGGAAGGCAACTATTCCCCTCCCCCCCCCACGCCAATCCTTCTCCCAAACACATCCAATCAAAATTTTGAGATAATAATTTTGTTCAGCGTAGTTAATTTCCGGAAAGAAAATGTTTTTTTGAGGAAGATCCACTCTCGCAAAATCCTCAGGGAAAGAGTTTTAAGTTATGCCAAGGGGGCATATAATGTTTTTATAGAACGAGTTGTTGTAGAAACTTCAAAAACAACTCTTTGGATTGGAAATTCAAAGGGAGAGTGCCCTTTTTAATAGTTGGAAGTGATTGCAGGCCAACTAGCTCCCCCCCCCCAGTCACGCCCTCCATTCCCCCAAACACATCCAATCAGAATTTGGAGATAGCCATTTTGTTCCGCGTAGGCTATTTTATTTCCAGATAGAAAATATGTTCTTAGGGGTTACTCCCCCAAAAACCTCAGGGCAAGGGTTTTAAGTTATGGCCTGGGGCTAATAAGGTTTTTATAAGAAGTTGTTGTCGTAAAAACTTCAAAAAAGCCTCATTCAATTGGAAATTCAAAGGGTTAGTGCCAATTTTAACAGTCGAAAGTGATTACTATTGTTTCGTTTTAACTAGCCCCCCATGCCCATCTCCCAACCACATCCAATCAAAATTTTGAGATGACCATTTTGTTCAACGTATTATAATTTCCAGATAGAAAATAAGTTTTTCAGGAGCACAACCCCCCCCCCCTCAACAACCCTCAGGGCAAGGGTTTTAAGTTGTGCCCTGGGGGTATAAAAGGTTTTTTAGAAGGCGTAGTTGTAGAAACTTCAAAACAGGCTCACTCGATTGGAAATTCAAAGGGCTAGTGCCCTTTTTAATAGTCGAAAGTGATTAGAGGGCAACTAGCCCCCCCCCCCCCTCTTTCCCCCAAACAAATCCAATCAAAATTTTGAGATATACATATTGTCAATATAGCTGATTTCCAGATAAGAAATATCTTTTTGAAGAGGACACTCCGACACAACCCTCGGGGCAAGGGTTTTAAGTTATGTCCTGGGGATATGTTAGGATTTTATAGAAGGCGTCGTCGTAAAAACTTAAAAACAGGCTTTTTCGATTGGAAATTCAAAGGACTACTGCTCTATTTATAGTCAAAAGTGATTGGAGGTCAATTAGCCCCCCCCTGCCCATCCTTCCCCCAAACAAATCCAATCAAAATTTTGAGACTGGCAGTTTGTCTGCGTAGCTGTTTCCAGATAGAAAATATCTTTTTGAGGAGGACACTCCCCAATAACCTTCGGGGCAAGTTTGTTGATAGAGTTCTGATAGAGGGCGTTATCGTAGAAACTACAAAACAAGCCATTCGATTTGAAATTCAAAGGGCTAGTGCTCTTTTTATAGTCAAAAGGGATTGGAGGGCAACAAGCCCTCCTCCCCCCCCGTCAAGCCCATCTTTCCCCCAAACACATCCAATCAAATTTTGAGAAAGCCATTTTGTTCAGCGTAGTTGTTTTTTATATAGAAAATATCTTTTCGAGGAGGACACTCCCCAATAACCCTCGGGGCAAGGGTTTTAAGTTATACCCTGGGGTCATATACGGTTTTTGTAGAAGGCGCTGTCGTAGAAACTTCAAAACAGGGACATTTGATTGGAAATTCAAAGGGCTAGTGCCTTTTCTAATAGTCAAAAGTGATTGGAGGGCAACTAGAACCCCCCCCCCCCCACGCCCATCATTAGTCCAAATACATCCAATCAAAATTTTGAGACAACCATTTTGTTAAGCGTATTTGATTTCCAGATAGAAAATATGTTTTTAGGAGGATACTCTGCCAAAAACCTCAGGGCAATGGTTTGTAAGTTATGCCCTGGGGACATATAAGGTTTTTATAGAAGGCGTTGTCGTAGAAACTTAAAAACAGGCTTTTTCGATTGGAAATTCAAAGGACTAGTGCTATATTTATAGTCGAAAGTGATTGGAGGGCAACTAGCCCCCCCTGCCCACTCTTCCCCCAAACAAATCCAATCAAAATTTTGAGATAGGCAGTTTGTCTGCGTAGCTGTTTCCAGATACAAAATATCTTTTTGAGGAGGACACTCCCCAGCAACCTTCGGGGCAAGTTTGTTGATAGAGTTCTGATAGAGGGCGTCGTCGTAGAAACTTCAAAACAGGCCATTCGATTGGAAATTCGAAGGGCTAGTGCTCTTTTTATAGTCGAAAGGGATTGGAGGGCAACAAGCCCTCCGCCCCCCCCCGGCCCACCCATGTTTCCCCCAAACACATTCAATCAAAATTTTTAGAAAGCCATTTAGTTCAGCGTAGTTGTTTTTTATATAGAAATTATCTTTTTGAGGGGGACACTCATCAATAACCCTTGGGGCAAGGGTTTTAAGTTATACCCTGGGGCCATATAAGGTTTTTTGTAGAAGGCGCTGTCGTAGAAACTTATAAACAGGGACCTTTGATTGGAAATTCAAAGGGCTAGTGCCTTTTCTAATAGTCAAAAGTGATTGGAGGGCAACTAGAACCCCCCCCCCACGCCCATCAGTAGCCCAAATACATCCAATCAAAATTTTGAGACAACCATTTTGTTGAGCGTAGTTGATTTCCAGATAGCAAATATGTTTTTGAGGAGGACACTCTCCCAAAAACCTCAGGGCAATGGTTTGAAGTTATACCCTGGGGGTATAAAAGGTTTTTATAGAGGGCATTGTCGCAAAAACTTCAAAACAGGCTCATTCGATTGGAATTTTAAAGGGCTAGTGCTCTTTTTAATTGTCCAAAGTTATCGGAGGGCAACTTCCCCCCCCCCCCACACCCATCCTTCCCCCAAACACATCTAATAAAAATTTGAGATAGCCATTTTTTTCAGTTTAGTTGATTTTCAGATAGAAAATATGTTTTTGAGGAGGACACTCCCCCAAAACCCTCAGGGCAAAGGTTTTAAGTTATGCCCTGGGGGCATATGAGGTTTTTATGAAAGGTACTGTCGTAGAAACTTCAAAACAGGCTCATTTGATTTCGAATTCAAAGGGCTAGTGCGCTTCTTAATAGTTGAAAGAGATTGGAGGGCAACTAGCTCCCACAAAATTTTGAGATAGGTATTTTTGAGCATAGTTGATTTCTAGTTAGAAAATAGGTTTTTGTGGAGGAAACTCCCCAACAACCCTCAGGGCAAGGGTTTTAAGTTATGTCTTGGTTATATGTTTAGTTTTTATGGACGGTTTGACATAGAAACTTACAAAGGGACTCATTTAATTGGAAATTCAAAGGGCTAGTGCCCTTTTTAATAGTTGAAAGTGATTTTAGGGCACCTATCCCCCCCCCCCCTCACGTCCATTGCTCACCCTAACACATCCAATCAAAATTTTGAAATAGCCATTTTGTTTATCATAGGCTAGTTGATATCCTGATAAAAAATATGTTTTTGGGAAGGAAACTCCCCCCAATCCTCAGGGCAAGGGTTTTAAGTTATGGCCTGGGGGCAAATAAGGCTTTTAAAGAAGGTGTTGTCGTAGAAACTTCAAAAAAGACTAATTCGATTGGAAATTCAAAGGCCAACCCTTTTTAATAGTTGAAAGTCATTGGAAGGCAACTAGCCCCCTCCCCCACGCCAATCCTTCTCCCAAACACATCCAATTAAAATTTGAGATAATAATTTTGTTCAGCGTAGTTAATTTCCGGATAGAAAATATTTTTTTGAGGAGGACACTCCCGCATAACCCTCAAGGCAAGAGTTTTAAGTTATGCCAAGGGGGCATATAATGTTTTTATAGAACGAGTTGTTGTAGAAACTTTAAAAACACCTCTTTGGATAGGAAATTCAAACTGAGAGTGCCATTTTCAATAGTTGGAAGTCGTTGCAGGGCAACTAACAGCCCCCCCGTCACGCCCTCCATTCCCTCAAACACATCCAATCCGAATTTAGAGATAGCCATTTTGTTCAGCGTAGGCTAGTTTATTTCCAGATAGAGTATATGTTTTTAGGTGGTTACTCCCCCACAACCCTCAGGGAAGGGTTTTAAGTTATGCCCTGGGGCTAATAGGGTTTTTATAATAAATTGTTGTCGTAAAAACTTGAAAAAAGCCTCATTCAATTGGAAATTCAAAGGGTTAGTGCCCATTTTAATAGTCGAAAGGGATTACTATTGTTTTGTTTTAACTAGCCCCCCATGCCCATCTTTTCTCCCAAACACATCCAATCAAAATTTTGAGATGACCATTTTGTTCAACGTATTATAATTTCCAGATAGAAAATAAGTTTTTCCATAGGACAACCCCCCCCCCCACAACCCTCAGGGCAAGGGTTTTAAGTTGTGCCCTGGGAGTATATAAGGCTTTTATAGAAGGCGTAGTTGTAGAAACTTCAAAACAGGCTCATTTAATTGGAAATTCAAAGGGCTAGTGCCCTTTTTAATAGTCGAAAGTGATTAGAGGGCAACTAGCCCCCACGCCCTTCTTTCCCCCAAACAATCCAAACAAAATTTTGAGATATAAATATTGTCAATGTAGCTGATTTCCAGATAGGAAATATCTTTTTGAAGAGGACACTCCCACACAACCATCGGGGCAAGGGTTTTAAGTTATGCCCTGGGGACATATAAGGTTTTATAGAAGGTAATGTCGTAGAAACTTCAAAACAGGCTTTTTCGATTGGAAATTCAAAGGACTAGTGCTTTATTTATAGTCGAAAGTGATTGGAGGGCAATTAGCCCCCCCCCCCCCCATGCCCATCCTTCCCCCAAACAAATCAAATCAAAATTTTGAGATAGGCAGTTTATCTGCGTAGCTGTTTCCAGATAGAAAATATCTTTTTGAGGAGGACACTCCCCAACAACCTTCGGGGCAAGTTTGTTGCTAGAGCCTTATTATTCTTTAATCCTTTTAGTACTGTTGCTAATTCCTCCTCACAAAACAAATCTTCCTTCACATCCTAAGTATCACAAACTTTTTCATTTTCCTCTATATTTTTTCCTGCAACTTTGATTCCTTAGTAAACAAAATGTTAAAATTATTTGATTTATTAAAGTTATAAAAGTAAAACCATTTATATTTTTTTCAGTAAAGTGCAAATTTTGTCCAGGCTTGGGAATGCATAGGGAAATGCATTTGCTTTATTAAAATTATAAAAGTAAAACCATTTATATTTTTTTCAGTAAAGTGCAAATTTTGTCCAGGCTTGGGAATGCATAGGTCTTGCACCTAACTTATGTTAATTTCTGCTCGTTTTGAGTTTGACTCGGTTATTTATTGTAATTTCTGTTCGTTTTGGGTTTCATTTATTTGTCAATGCTGATTTGTGGTAGTTTCAAGCTTGGTAGATTATTTGATTTTATTTTTACTCATTTTTTGTTTAATGGAGTTCCTTACTTTACTTTGAATAACTTATTTTGTGGAAAAAGTATTTTTAATTATTAAAAACATACTTCACTACTTTCAGAGACAGCACCTCCGCTCCAGCCGCTCTATTTCGGATTTCAATCACAATTTCTGTCACCTCCTGCTGACTTGTTTTCCGAAAAAAAGAGTAGTATCACTAGGTTCAGGCAAATACTGTTAAAATAAAACATCTCCTGGCTGGTTTTTAACATGCAATTTAACTTAATCCCCAGTTTGAGAAAAGTGTTGATCCGTTTCATCGGCAATTTGACTACCACCGTGATTTCCACTTATTTCTGGTAATACCACTTTTTTCACCAATAGCTGAACTAATAGAAAAATATATTTTCTATCTAGAAATCAACTACGCTGAAGAAAAAGGTTATCTCAAAATTTTGATTGGATGTGTTTGGGGGAATGATGGGCATGGGAGGGGAAGGGGCTAGTTGCCCTACTTTCGACTATTAAAAGGGCACTAGTTACTCCAATTTTCAATCGAATGAGCCCATTTTGAAGTCTGTACAACACTCCTTTGATACGAAGTGCCCTGGTTTGGAAACCAAAAAAAAAAAAAAAAAAAAAAAAAAAAAAAAAAAAAAAAAAAAAAAACATTGTGCAAACATCGTTCTTTACTTAGGCAGCGCCGTTGCACTGCCTTTTTATATTCTACTGCTAGTAATGAATTTTGGGCTAATGACGGGACAGAAAGTCTGGTGAGAATTTTCTGATACAAAACCGATTTGTCGTGACCGAAAAACCGAGACGGATGGTTGACTGTCTCTCTTAATTCAAAATAAGGACAATCATAGTCAATGAGGTTCTAGCTCACCTTTCTCTTTATTTGTTGTAATTTTTGTTCGTTGTAAGTCTGAATTGCTAAATGACTCTTTTTGTATATATTAGGTATTAGTTATCATTCCTTTCTTTGATTTTTTTCGGAAAAAAAATGTTCAATTTAAATTACAGTTTCACTTTTTAATTTCTGTCAGACAAACCGAAACGTATGAATAACTTATCAGAGTGAAAGCCGATGCTAGTGTCGAAAAATCCAATTGTCATGTTTCTAAGGGTTGTTTTTTGCGTCAGGAACTGAGATCAAGCACTTATTGCTATCCTAATTTTACTAAATACAATAATTAAATTAATTATTCTTATTTACTACACTGGAAAATATGCCTAATCACAAAATGACACTGGAAGTGTCGCTAATCACAAAATGACATCGATAGTTTTCTTTGTCGGTTACCCATGCCCTTTGAGACAAACTTTATCTTTCACTGTTTTATGACAAAGATAAGAATCAAATATGAAACAATTTTTCGGGTAGAAGGCACAAAGTCTGACACAGCGTGACAGCTAGGTGAGGGAGCATCTTAACGAAATTTACCATCATGTCTATGCAACATACGTTTATCCTTTTTATAAGAAAAAAATAAAAATGTTATTTCTTTGAAAAGCTTAGAAATTACTTGGTCCTGATGACCCTATGAATGATAAAATAAGTGATATTTCTTTGAAAAGCTTAGAAATTACTGGGTCCTTATCGTGAAAAAGGCCCTATGAATGATAAAATAAGTCCAGCTCACGGACATTTAATAAAATAAGAAACTACATATATGTCCATTTCTGGGGAGTCAATTCATCAAAGTAATTGGATTAATAAGATTTGTATCAAGGAGGCACACTTGTGCCTCTATAAAGAGGCGACCCACCACAATGTTAAGCAATTTCAGGTCCTAGAGGTCGCAGAGAGACGGCAGTGATCGAATTTTGTAGCCCATGCTCAAAATAAGAAACGTGCAAAATTTCATCCTCCTCCGACTTTATTTTCATGGGGTAAACTGGGCCAGAAGTGCCGACCCTCCCACCACAGCCCCTCTCTAACGCTGTGCAATTGGGCTGAAATTTGGAGGTTAAGCTGTCCTAGGGCCTGGGAACTTATCCTCAAAATTTCAGCTTAATCCGCTCACTCCTTCCCTGTTTTCAAAAAAACAAATATAGCCACTTAAAATTCATTTCTTTTTTTTTTCTTAGCCACGCCTACAGGCCACAGTTGGCAACGGATCCGGGTGAATGAGGACTCATTTGAAGCAGAATTGGACCTGTTAGGGCCTTTTGATATTTTCAGACCGAAAAAATTATCCCCCGAATTTACATTTACGAAAAACCTTAGTTTTTTTTTCAAATAATACAGATAAACAGGTTAGACATGCTTTGTTATGGAAATATCTGCGCGTCAATTTTCATTACAAAGCATGTCTAACCTGTTTATGTGTATTATTTGAAAAAAACTACGTTTTCTAAAGAGTTAAAGAGGCTGAGTTACAAGGTCAACTCTTAAAACGTACAGGGATTAGGAGGCACAGTTGGGGGGGCTGTTAAAGAGGCTGAGTCACAAGTTCGAACCTTAAAACGTACAGGGATTAGGAGGCACCCTGTACGACGTGATTTGAGTATTCAGGATTAAAAGCCTTAACACAAGAATGTTCAAGAGCGGGGGTTTGGGGGCGGCAGCCCCCCAACTTCAACTCCTGACACGATCAGCTAAGGTTAGTCAAGCAATAATAAGTAATAAACTGTACAAAAACGTGCAGAAATTATTTGAAAAAAACTACGTTTTCTAAAGAGTTAAAGAGGCTGAGTTACAAGGTCGAACCTTGAAACGTACAGGGATTAGGAGGCACAGTTGGGGGGCTGCCGCCCCCCAAACCCCCGCTTTCCCAGCCTTTAAATAAAAAAAAATTTAACTGAAAGTAAGGAGCGACATTAAATCTTAAAACGAACAGAAATTATTCCGTATATGAAAGAGGCTGTGCCCTCCTCAACGCCTCGCTCTTTACGCTAAAGTTTTTATTGTTTAAAAAAAGAGTTGTCAGAAAGTCAAGCTTTAGCGTAAAGAGCGAGGCGTTGAGGAGGGCACAGCCTCTTTCATATACGGAATAATTTTTGTTCGTTTTAAGATTTAATGTCGCTCCTCACTTTCAGTTAATTTTTTTTTTTTTTATTTAATAGATAATTTCGGAGACCACACTGCCTTTCCATGACGATAAATAAAAGTTCAAATAGGGATAAAATCCTTTTAATAGACAGTGATAATATAACTTCACAAAAATACCAGATATTTCGGTCACATATACAGTGACCGTCATCAGTAGTAAAACTTTTTTATTTAAAGGCTGCAAAAGCGGGGGGTTTGGGGGGCGGCATTCCCCCAACTGTGCCTCCTAATTCCTGTACGGTTTAAGGTTCGACCTTGTAACTCAGCCTCTTTAACTCTTTAGAAAACGTAGTTTTTTTCAAATAATATAATATATAGCTGAAAATCTTACCTTATGGCCATACAGGCCATCCCTCTGGATTGAAACAAAAAGCATGGCCGCCTTTTGTGGCAGTTGAAGTGGTCACAAGCAGCATTAAAATAGATGAATAACAAAAAACGGAATAGATTTGTAAGCTGAGAAAGGAAGCGAATTTGTGTTAAAATGCCTTGAAGTTGCACTCAACTGTTATTCGTAATAGTTTTATGGGTTGATTTCTCTTTGCAAACACTAAAGAGGTGTAAAAAATATAGCAACAAAGGAACGACATATAAGGATACTGTGCCCTAATACACAAAGAGTGCTTTGAAAAGGGCGAGCTATTTCCCTTGTTCCAGTCGTGTTTTTAACCCTCGCACACTTTGCGCAGTAATGATCTGATATTATTATCGCGGAGTCTTATATTATTAATTAAAAAAAAACAAGTTTTTTAAACTGAAAGTAAGGAGCGACATTAAAACTTAAAACGAACAGAAATTATTCCGTATATGAAAGGGACTGTCCCCTCCTCAACGCCTCGCTCTTTACGCTAAAGTTTTTTATTGTTTTGAAAAATAAAGTTGTGAGACAGAGTCAAACTTTAGCGTAAAGAGTAAGGCGTTGAGGAGGGGACAGCCCCTTTCATGTACAGAATAATTTCTGTTCGTTTTAAGTTTTAATGTCTCTCCTTTCTTTCAATTTAAAAAAACTTGTTTTTTTTATTTAATTTTTGAACGTTTTTGAATAAATGCAGGTTTTGATCTTGGCTCACCATACATGAATGATTAAAACAAAATTTTCATATTAATTTACTTTTATTTTGTTAAATGGCTTTCTCGAAACTTGTTTAATTTTATTTACGAACGTTTTTATTAGTAATAAATATACGTAACTTACGAATTAACTTACGTAACGAACTTTTTATATTCATATATTTTTAATTTGTTTATTAGGGGGTTCGCCCTCTAGTCAATACCTTACTCTTTAAGCGAAAGTTCGAATTTTGTTCCAATTCTTTAAAAATGACCGCTTAATCACAAAGGCCGTTAATTAGAATAAATAGCTCTTACGAAAGTACTAAAAAATCTTTGGCTTAAAGAGCGAGGTATTGACTACGGGGTGAACCCAATCATATATGTAATATTTTCTGTTTGTTTGAAGTTTCGATGTTGCTGCTATTGCAGTTGAAATACTTGTTTTTTTTTATATTAAATTTCTGATCTTTTTTTAAATAATGCTGGAAAGCCCGGCGTCCCCTTCATAGCAATGTCCCTTCCCCCATGAAAACTTCCTTCATGGAAAGATCCTCCCACATAACCCCCGACCCACCCCCTCCCCCACTACCAGGAAAAATCTCCCCTGAAAACGTCTGTATACTTCCAAATAACCAATGTTATATGTTAACATTGGGTAAAATTCATAACTTTCAGCCCTCCCCCCGGGAATTTCGGGGGATTAAGTAATCCTAAAAGACATACTTATTATATTTTCGAACAGGCTGAACAAAATGGCTATCTTTGATCAGGTGACTTTGGGAAAACAATTAGCGTGGGAGGGGGCCTAGTTGCCCTCCATTTTTTTGGTCACTTAAAAAGGACACTAGAACTTTTAATTTCCATTCCACTGAGCCCTCCCATGATATTCTAGGACAACTGGGTCGATACGATCACCCCTGGTAAAAAAAAAAAACAAACAAATAAACACGCACCCGTGATCTTTCTTCTGGCAAAAATGCAAAATTCCACATTTTTGTAGATGGAAGCTTGAAACCTCTACAGTAGGGTTCTCTGATGCGCTGAATATGATGGTGTGATTTTCACTAAGGTTCTATAGTTTTTAGGGCGTCTTTCCTCCTTTTTTCGAATATCAGCCAAATTTTCTCAGGCGCCTAACTTTTGATGGGTAGAATTAAACTTGATGAAACTTATATTTTTGAAATCAGCATTAAAATCTGATTCTTTTGATGTATATATTTGTATCAAAATACCGTTTTCTAGAGTTTCGGTTACCATTGAGCCGGGTAGTTCCTTACTTACAGTTCGTTACCACGAACTGTTTGATACCTGTTCGAGATTATGTTAAAATGCCACAGAGAAACAAACACTTCTTAAAATATTAAGAATACCCAGATGATTCTTGTTTATATTTCTCCTCCATAAGAAAGAGGCCAAATTCAATGTGAATTTTTTTTTTTTACTGTTAAATCTACAATAAAAAGTGAAACAGCGAAATTTAGATACAGGGAAAGATGATATAATCAACCTTAATTATTTACGAAACCTTGGCAAAGAATAACAAACTAGGTCCACCTTGTGATAGAACAATTGTATATAATGTAAAAAATTAACTTAATTGACACAGGATTTAGGCTAAAAACATTAGAAATTTTTTTGCAGCATAAACACATTTATAATGTCGTATCGAACAACCTTAGGTTGAATAAGATATTTCCTATTTCATAAGAAACAGGAATTTTAAGATTATAGTTATTTTTTGTAATTCAAGGATGTTAGTAACAAAATAAGTGAGTATTGTGACCCTAGTTGAAGGCAATGGCTTTAATTCAGCATAAAATTTATAAAGTTATGCCAGTTTCAATTTGTTTATCAGGAAACAGTTTATTTTTCAATCATGTTTGCCATACCACAGTTTATACGTAATGGTTAATATTAACCATGGAAGTCTGGTTAATTTTTAAATAATTTGGCTTTAATAATCAATTGCACCAGGTATTAAAATATTAAGCCAGTAGTCCACATAAAATGTCTAGATTTTAGATTTAACTAATTTTGGAATTTCGACTCTTAAAACTGCAAATTTTTCTTTTTGGAGGCTTTACACTTTCAATGAAATATTCGTTTCCCATATTTGGATAAGCCCAACAATAGACTTTCACGAAAAATACAATTGATATGTTTACAAAGATTCCGAAAAGAGGCAAATTGCATCTAATATACAAAAAACTTATTAAACACCCACACTAATCTTGAGAATTAAGCAAATATAGTCGGAGAAGGGAGAGCACTGCGTAAGCTTACAATCAATGATCCTGTTCGTTTTATATTTAAATTCCCGTTTTGACTTTCATAAGAAAAAACATCTAATTTAAAAGGCAGAAACATTAACCCCTCAACGTATCCTTTAACTATACATAAGACCAATCTGTCTGAATTTTGCTGTAGATTCATAGATGAAGACAACTAACATTTGTTTGGGGGTGGGGTTGGATACTTTCCAAATATAGTTCTCAGCCAAGTCTTTTTAAAAGGCATTCTGGCTGATCTTCAGGGAAACATACTAAAGGGGTAGTTTAAGACACTCACAAATAGACTTTATGCCTGAAATGATGTTTGTGCCCAAATTTCCTAAGCTGTAAGAATTTCTCTAACTGATTTTGGATGCAAGAATCTACCACTCTTTGCATGGCTTGAATACATACCCTCGTCATTGAACGACTACTTTTAATTCGATATATTGTCTCAAAGCCTCAAAATATTAGCTTGTCATTTTTTGGAGGGACACCTAATAGCGGTTGTTTACAGAGAAGACTTAAATCTATATATAGGTAAGCCTTATTTGTAATTATGTTACTGAATAGCTTTACTTCTTAAAGAGAAGACACAAATAATCCTGCAACGAATTTAATTTCAAAAATGTCTACAAAAAGTAGATGCTAATCTGATTCTCGCTCTTGTGAAGCGAACATTAAGCACTATTTTCATTTTATGTTATCTTCAATGTAGCATTAAAAATCTGTTTTTTTTTTTGTTGATGCATCTGAGATAAAGTTCCTGATTTGAGTTCCAAGCAGTCTATACTGCCACATCCAGTGATTGTGTTTAAGTAGGGCCATCTATAACTCAAATCACGCGATATAAACAGTGAATAGACCATGAGAGGGCGCAACTCTGAAAAGAAAACAGAAATAAAATAAAAATCTCGAAACCTAATAAACTCTAGGATGAAAAATTACTTGTACTAACGGTAAAAAATACAAAAAGTCAACTGAGGATGCAAGAAAATAAACGTATACAGGGACCGGAGCTCCAAGCTGCCGACTGTAGCAAGTGAGCTGAGTGATTTAATGTTAAGTCAGTTTATAGCAGAGCCAAATCTAGGTTTTTTCGGGGGGGGGGGAACGTAGGTTTTTCCACCCCTTTTTTTACCATCAATACTATAAGTATTACAATTTTCGTTTACTGTGAAATTTGCACTATTTTTGAAAGATGTATAATACTATCGAATTAAATAGAACTTCAGTCTCCCAAATATTGCCTAATCAGAGGCAACGCTGTAGTGTTGCCCATAATAAAGGCCATACAGAAGTCAGGTTGCAACAGAGCCAAATCTAGGTTTTTTCAGGGGAGGGGGCAAACGTAGATTTTTCCACCCCTTTTTGTGCCATCAATACTATAAATATTGCAATTTTTGTTTACTGTGAAATTTGAATATATATCATGGGGACATAATGGTACCGGTAGTTATTTATATGTTATTATTTTATCAAAAGTGCTAAATATATGAGCCTACAATCAATTTGCACTATTTTTGAAAGATGTATAAAACTATCGAATTAAATAGAACTTCAGTCTCCCAAATATTGCCTAATTAGAGGCAACGCTGTAGCGTTGCCCATAGTAAAGGCCATACGGCTCCAACGTTTTATTATTTATTATTATATTTTTCCCCCAAAGGTAATTTATATATATGGGGTTGTCATAAAAACTTCCAAGGGGGATCATTCAATTGGAAATTGAGAGTTCTAGTGCCCTTCTTAAGGGTCAAAAGTGAATGGAAGGCAACAAACACCCCTTCCACGCCCACCATTTCCCCAAACACATCCAATCGAACTTTTGAGATAGTCATTTTGTTCTACGTAGTTGGTTTCCAAATAGAAATCATGTTTTTGAGGAGGACACTCCCCCATAGCCCTTAAGGCTAAGGGTTGTAAGTTATGTCCTGGGGGTATAAAAGTTTTTCATAGAAAGTTTTGTTGTAGAAACTTCAAAAAGGGCTAATTCGATTGAAAATCAAAAGGGCTAGTACCCTTTTTTGTAGTCAAAAGGGATTGGAGGGCAACTAACCCCCTCTCCCGCCCACCTTTTCCCCAAACAAATCCAATCAAAATTTTTAGATAGCCAAAAGATGACACCCCCCCAGCCCTCAGGGCAAGGGTTGCAAGTTATGCCCTCGGGGTATATAAGGTTTTTATAGAATCCGTTGTCATAGAAACTTCAAAAATGGCTCATTTGATTGGATATTTAAATGGCTAGTGCCCTTTTTAATAGTAAAATGATTGGAAGGCAACTAACACCCCTTCCACACCCATTATTTTTCAAAACATGTCCAATCCAAATTTTTAGATAGCGATTACGTTCACCGTAGTTGAAAGTTCTAGTAATTATATCTTTAAGCATGACACCATCCCCCCCCCCTCACCCCCCTCGGTCTTCAGGGCAAGGGTTATAAATTATGCCCTGTATAAGTATAAGTATTATTATATGTTTAAACATCACTAATATATGTATAAAAAATAATATATGTATAAAAAATATGTTTAAACATCACTCGTATAAACATCAGCGAGGGCTCATTTAATCAGAAAATTGAAAGTTCTAGCTCAATTTTTAAGCGTCGAAAGATATCGTAGGGTAACCAGCCCCCCCCCCCCACGGCCTGTTTTCCCAAATGCACCCGATCAAAATTTTGAGATAGCTATTTTGTTAAAAATAGTTCAAAGATCATATAACAAAAACTCTCGGTGTTTACACAACCCCCCCCCCAGGCCCGGGAGAAGGTGTTGTAAGCTATGCACTGGGAGCATATGTGGTTCTAATGGAAGGGATGCTCGTATAGACTTCAAATATGGCTCATTTGATTGGAAATTAAAAGTTCTAGTTCAATTTTTGAGAGTCAAAAGAGATTGGAGGGCACCTAGCCCCCCCCCCCCCCTACACACCCTTTTTTCAAGCCCATCTGATAATAACTTTTAGATAGTAATTTAAAAAAAATAGTTCAAAGACCACATGACGAAAACTCCAGAATCGACACAGCCCCCAGGGCCCCAAGGCGGGCGTTGTAAGTTGTGTATTGGGGGAATATATGGTTCTTATGAAAGGAATGCTCGTAAAAACTTCCGAGAAGGCTAATTTGATTGTAAATTGAAAGTTCTAGTTCAGTATTTGAGAGTCAAAAGAGATTGGAGAGCAACTAGCCTCTCTGACGCCCATTTTCCCCCAAATGCATCCGATAAAAATTTTAAGATAGCCATTAATTTAAAAATTGTTCAAAAGTCAGATAACAAAAACTCAGGTGTCGACACGAACCCCCAGGGCCCAGGGGCAGGCGTTGTAAGTTATGCCCTGGGGCATATATGGTTCTTATGTAAGGGACACTCGTATAAACTTCAGAGAGGGCCCATTTGATTGGAAATTGAAAGTTCTAGTTCCCTTTTTAATAGTCAAAATAGATCCAAGGGCAACTAGCACCCCCCACCTCTTCTTTTTCCAAACCCATCTGATGAAAATTTTGAGATAGCCAAAAGATGACACCCCCTCCCACAGCCCTCAGGGCAAGGGTTGTAAGTTATGCTCTCGGGGTATATGAGGTTTTTATAGAATCCGTTGTCATAGAAACTTCAAAAAGAGCTCATTTGATTGGAAATTTAAATGGCTTGTGCCCTTTTTAACAGTAAATAAAGTGATTGGAAGGCAACTAACACCCCTTCCACGCCCATTATTTTCCAAAACATATCCAATCCAAATTTTTAGATAGCCATTTTGTTCACCGCAGTTGAAAGTTCTAGTAATTATATCTTTAAGCATGACACTACCCCCCCCCCACCCCCTATGTCTTTAGGGCAAGGGTTATAAACTATGCCCTGTATAAGTATAAGTATTATTATATGTTTGAGCAGCACACTCCTTCCACAACCTTCACGTGCAAGTGTTATAAGTTATGCCTTGGGGGCATATATGGTTCTTATGGAAGGAATACTCGTATAAACATCAGCGAGGGCTCATTTGATCAGAAAAATGAAAGTTTTAGTTCACTTTTTAAGAGTCAAAAGACATCGCAGGGTAACCAGCCCCCCCACGCCCTGTTTTCCCAAACGCACCCGATAAAAATTTTGAGATAGCTATTTTGTTAAAAATAGTTCAAAGATCATATAACAAAAACTCTCGGTGTTTACACAACCCACCAGGTCCCGGGGGGAGGCGTTGTAAGCTATGCCCTGGGAGCATAAATGGTTCTAATAGAAGGGATGCTCGTATAGACTTCAAAGATGACTCATTTGATTGGAAATTAAAAGTTCTAGTTCAATTTTTGAGAGTCAAAAGAGATTGGAGGGCACCTAGCCCCCCCCACCCCTCCACACCCGTTTTCTCAAGCCCATCTGATAAGAACTTTTAGATAGTAATTAAAAAAATAGTTCAAACACCATATGACGAAAACTCCAGGATCGACACAGCCTCCAGGGCCCCAAGGCAGGCGTTGTAAGTTATGTCCTGGGGAAATATATGATTCCTATGAAAGGAATACTCGTAAAAACTTCCGAGAAGGCTAATTTGGTTGTAAATTGAGAGTTCTAGTTCAGTATTTGAGAGTCAAAAGAGATTGGAGAGCAACTAGCTTCTCTGACGCCCATATTTCCCCGAATGCATCCGATAAAAATTTTGAGATAGCCATTATTTTAAAAATTGTTCGAAAGTCAGATAACAAAAACTCACGTGTCGACACGAACCCCCAGGGCCCAGGGGCAGGCGTTGTAAGTTATGCCCTGGGGCATATATGGTTCTTATGTAAGGGACACTCGTATAAACTTCAGAGAGGGCCCATTTGATTGGAAATTGAAAGTTCTAGTTCCCTTTTTAATAGTCAATAGAGATACGAGGGCAAATAGCACACACCCCCCCCCCGACCTCTTCTTTTTCCTAACCCATCTGACGAAAATTTTGAGATAAAAATTTTTTTTAATAGTTCAAAGGTCGGACAAGAAAAACTCCGGTGTCAATACAACCCCCCAGGGCCCGGGAGAAGGTGTTCTAAGTTATGCCCGAAGGGCATGTATGGGTCTTATGAAAGGGATAATCGTATAAACTTCATAGAGGGCTTATTTGATTAGAAATTGAAAGTTTTAGTTCACTTTTTAATAGTTAAGAGATTTAAGGACAACTAACTCCCCAATACGCCCTTTTTTTCCCCAAAACCATCCAATACAAATTTTGAGATAGCCAGTTTTTTAAATAGTGCAAAAATTAGATAAAAAACTCCGGTGCCAACACAACCTCCCCCCCCCCCAGGTCCCAGGAAGTAGGAATTGTAAATAATGTCCTGGGGGTATGTATGGTTCATATGAAAGGGATGCTCGTATAAACTTAAAAAAGGGCTCATATGATTAGAAATTGAAAGTTCTTGTTCACTTTTAAATAGTCAAAAGATATCCGAGGGCAACTATCCCCCCCACACACACTTTTTTCACCAAGCCTATTCGATAAAATTTTTTAAATTGCCATTTCAATAAAAATAATTCAAGGGTCAGACAAGAAAAAATCCTGTGTCGCCAAAACCCCCCATGGCCCGGAGGCAGGCGTTGTAAGTAATGATCTGGGGGCATATATGGTTCTTATGGAAGGGATGCTCTTATAAACTTCGGAGAGGGCTCGTTTGATTGGAAATTGAAAGTTCTCGTTCACTTTTTAAGAGTCAAAAGAGACTCGAGGACAACTAGCCCCCCTTCCCCCTCCACGCCCTAAACGCATGAGATAGAAATTTTGAGATAGACATTTTGTTAAAAATAGTTCAAAGTTCAGATAACAAAAAACTCCAGTGTTAACACAGCCACCCCAAAGCCCGAGGGTAGGCGTTGTAAGTTATGCCCTGGGAGCATATACGGTTTCTATGGAAGGGATGCTCGTATAAACTTCATAGACGGTTCATTTCATTGGAAATTGAAAGTTGTGATTCACTTTTTAAGAGTAAAAAGTGTTCGGTGGGTAGCTAGCCCCCCCCTAAACTCCATTTATTTTTTCCCAGACGCACTTCATATAGAAAAAGTCGTCATATAGACTTCAAAGGTGGCTCATTTCAAAGGGGGAAACTTTTTTCACTTTGATATTGTTACTTTGATACCAGTTTGATACTTGGATGAACATTTGATTTTTTTTTTAAGTTTGATTTTGAAATAAGGAATTTTTAAAAATTAGAAACTTTTTGCAATCAATAACGAACAAACTTAATTAAAAAAAAACTTCCAAAAATAGGTTTTTCAGAGAAAAGTAAAGGCCATTTTAAACTTAAGCTCAGCAGATTACAAATACCATTTATAATTCAAACTCAAAACATCCAGAAATTACTATTAAAGAATAAATGAACCCAAAACGAACAGAAATTAAGTAAAATCAAAGGAAAAAACATAAAACAAGTAATAATATAAATGAATAAATAGATCTTAAAGTGAGTAGTGCTTGGATTGAATTTGAAAATCAAGCTTAAAACGGAAAATAATATTTTGCTATTGAAGTATAAATGAAACTTAAAACAAACAGAAATTAAATAAACAATCAATGCAAACATACATACACTAGATATTATTATAAATGAATAAACAAATCTTAAAACGAGTGAAACTTAAATAGAATATTCAAATCAAGCTTAAAACGAACAAAAATCACTATAAAACAAGAGTTTGGATATCGCTTCCTTCTCTCACTGTAAAAGTCTAAAACCTACTGCGTTATTGGCACATTACTGAAAACTATATGCTTCTTGAAAGTCTTGGAAAATATAAACAACATCAAATTGAATATTTGATACATAATGATATTAGTTATGGAAAGATCCATCATTTCAAGAATTTATTTCACTCTGATTTTATTTTAATTTTCAATGCTGTCAGAACTGGAAAAGAAAATATTTGTAATATAATTCGTTTTCAGTGAAGCGCCAATGACACAGTCGGCTTTTGATTTTCATTTACAGTTAACAAAGGCGGCAGTATCCAAAATGTTGTTTCTAGTGAAACTATATTCGTCTTGAACAACTTTAGAAGGAACTAATAAATTAAATTGAATATTTGAAGCATAATGATATTAATTGCTGAAAGCTCATCAGTTCAAAATTTTACAATAATTTTAATGTTTATTTTCAATATTAAGTACAAAAGAAAATATTTTTAATAAAATGGGTTTTTGCTGATTTCAAACATATAAGTTTCATTAGGTTTAGTCTTACCCATCAAAGCTTATGACTATATGAGCCTTAGAAAATTCGCCTTTATTTCAAAAAAGGGAGAAACACACTCTAAAAGTCATATAATCTTAATGAAAATCACACCATCAGATTCACTGCCCTTTTTAAGTGACTAAAAGATTAAAGGGAAAAAAGATTTTTCAAAAAAACAAGTTGTTGTAAAAATTTTGTTGAATCATGCTTTCTAGGGCTCTACCAAAAGAAAGGTTCTGATGGCCAGGCCACATTTTACATATAAAGGATGAAGGATTGCCAACGCTTGTAGTTTTCGACCGGCTATCATATGCCTAAATAAAACAGTTCATCACTGAATGTGATATTACAATTCATAAAAAAACAAAATTTGAGCTTCAAGGGATGACTGATAGAGTGATTTTGTGAACACTGTGGGATGAAGGAGGAGCCTGCACATCTATGTTGGCCATAAGATACTTGGTATTTTAGTTGGTTTTAGTAGTACCAGGTGTAGTACCACTTCATTGAAAATATTTTTGAGCCTGTCAAATAGAACAATTCGGACTGAACATTTTATTGACAATAATAATAATTTATTTATAAACCACTTTTATACAAAACAAGCGGAGTAAAGTACAATAAAAAAAGGGGGGATAAAATACACAGAAACAAATATAACTTAATTCTTAATCACTGACAAAAACAGACGGATATTATTATGGTTTGGGCCTACGGACACAAAGGCATGTCTTGTTAAATTGTTACTAAGCAATTTAAACGATTGGATTATGTCGGTAGCACCATACTTCTTAATAATTTCGTGTATTACGATATGAAGTGGGAAGGTACAATAAAAATTTGCAATATCTAAAATAAGCGATACGGACCTGACGCAAATCATTCTAATTCAATAACGAATACATCCCACTTAAAAACAAGACATAATGGTCACAATATGTGGAATACATTTTAGCTAAAGCTTGGCGTGAATATTTTCCACGGTTAGGTTCAATATTTGTATATCCGATCTTCAACTTTTCTTTAACATCTCTCAGAACTTGAAGTCGCAAAAAAGTGAGTGTAGAATAAATACTAATTCTTAACCGCCGTAAATTCGTAGTATTGCGAATTACTGAGGATCCACAGGACAAATTATGAGCTGATTATTTGGGATTGAAAACTAAATGTTTGCATTTATCAACATTCAAAACAGGCCAACGTCTTGAAACAACATAGAAATATGTTGCACCGATAATGCCAAAATAGACTTGGTTCGGCTTGAAACTAGCAGGTCGTCCGCATACGCAATATAAGACACATCGGATAAATTATAAAAATACAAAGGATTGATTCCTAATAACACATTTTGAATGCAAGCATTAAATAGATAAGGTGATAGCAACCCACCCTGTCGTACTCCAGATTGAACTGGTATATTACCGTAGTACCCTGTACCAGATTTTAAATGAAGAAACGAATTACTAAACCAAAATTGAAGTACATGTATGACAGAAGGGTTTACTCCAAACTCTAACAAAGAGTGCCACACTTGTGCTTGGAAAATACTATTGAAGGCTTTAGACAAATCCAAAGTGCAAATATGTAATTCATAACCTTTAGAGTGGACATCATAAAGAGTTGGCTAAGACCTTAAGCGCATGTTAACACCCTATACAAGGTTGAAATCGAAATTGGTTCGAGTCTTTTGCAGTTCGTTCGATAATATATGGGAGCAGAACATATTCAAAAACCTTACTAATATTGCAAGCAACAGTGATGGACCTATATGAACTGCATCCAAAAGGGTCTCTTCTGCGTTTAAGAATGGAAGTTACCGTTCCGCAAAGGAAGGTATCAGGCACCATTCACAAATATAAGCAGAACTGAAAAAGTCACTGGAGCTGAGCGACTAGTGCCAGACAGTCACAACGTAAATGGTGAGCGCTAATCCCATCAATCCCATCGACAAAATTATTAAATAGAATAAACAAAAAAAGATCAATTACTAGAATGTTGGCTCCGATTCTAGTTGTCCCTATAAGCAGGGACATTTCTTTGTTTAATCCGTTTAAGATGCTTCTAGCCAAAAATTGAGCTCGTGAGGGGAGTAATCAAAAAGCCATCGCTATAAATAAAAGTGGGGTGAGCATTCTCAATCAATTAGATAAAAAAGAGGAAGTCGGATCAAATACTGAGAATAGATTTGTTATCATTTTCAATTCGGGTAAAAAACTTGATTTAATAGCGTCCTAGTAGGAGATATAGGTTGTGGCTGATAGAGGAAAAAGATCAGAGCTCTAAGAATCCATAGGAGGAGTTTGGAGGAAAAAAAGATTATAATTCAAGGCAGTGGTAGTCTCTGGGGAATAAGAGATTGACATTGGACTCTTAAAGTTGACAACCTTATATTTATTACTAAACTACATCTCTATCTCCATAAGGGGTAATTACCATAAGAAAGCTTAAGAGGCTACCGCTTAAATTTCAGCCACCCTATGAAATTTGTAATTCAAGTCATTTCAGGAAATCTCTTTCTCAAAGAGCCTCAATTACGATAGGCATAAAACTATGTCCAGAGCCACAAATCTCACAGCACTGTCCGTAAAATACCCTGGGTCTATTTACTAAGAGTTTAGACTGATTAAGTCGTCCCGGGACTGCATCCATTTTAATACCTAGGGATGGTACGGCCCATGAGTGAAGGACATCATCTGAGGTAATCATTATACGAACAGGATATGGAACAGGGAGGCGGTTATCAACATCAAGCAGACGATATATACCAGAAGAGAGCTCATTTGAGGGGATTATGTAAGAGTCAAATTGAACATCATCAAAATCAGAGTACTCATAAGATCAGTAACATTGGTGTCCTGTTACTTTAATTGTTAGGGCGGGGTTACGAATTTCATCAATTAGATAAAGAAGGCGAATAGAGGGGAGGGCAATAGCCACTAGAATGATGGCAGGGATAACAGTTCACACTGTTTCAATTGCATGTCCGTCAAGGAGATAACGATGAAGAAACTTATTGGAAAATAGTGCGGCTAAGAAGAATCCAACAAGCGAAGTGATAAGAATTACTACTAACAGAGCGTGATCATGGAAAAAGATAATTTGTTCCATGAGGGATGAAGTCCCGTTTTGTAGGCCCAGTTGAAATCATTGAGATACTTTTAAAGGAGTCACCCATCTTTGGAGCTTAAATCCAACGCATATGCGTTTCTGCCACTTTAAAATGTAGAAATTATAGTAATCTCTTCGTAAGAGTGGTCAGCAGACGGGTGGGGGTGATTTCACTCTACACTCGATCTTAAGTTTAGTGAAAAAAGATTAATTCACTTGGCAACCATAGCTTCCCAGATGCAAAAAATAAATATAAGTGTGGCAATTATAGATATAATACTTCCTAATGAAGAAATTACATTTCATGATGTATATGTGTTGGGACAATCTGCATAGCGGCGCGGTATGCCTGCGAGACCTAAGAAATTTTGTGGGAAAAAGGTTAAGTTTACCCCTGAAAATATAATAAAGAAGTGCACCTTAAGAAGGAACTGATTCATTCTTAGCCCAGTTAAAAGAGGGAATCAATGTATAAATCCCCCTATAATAGCAAATACAGTTCCTATTGACAAGACTTAGTGGAAGTGGGAAACAACATAGTAAGTATCATGGAGTATGATATCAATTCTAGAAGTTGAAAGGACAACCCCAGTAAGACCCCCTACAGTAAATAAGAAGACGCATCCTAGGGCTCATAACATAGATGGGGTTATAGTAAGTCGTGTCCCTTGAAGAGTTCCGATCCATCTAAAAATCTTAATTCCAATAGGGATTGCAATAATTATAGTCGCAGCAGTGAAATAGGCTCGAGTATCCACGTTTATACCTACAGTAAATATATGGTGGGCTCAGACAACAAAACCAAGAATCCCAATAGCAAGTATAGCATAAATTATACCTAACGTGCCAAATGCTTCCTTCTTCCCTCTTTCTTGACTAATAATATGAGAAACCATACCAAATCCGGGTAAGATTAGAATATGCACTTCAGGGTGACCAAAGAACCAAAATAGATTTTGATAAGGAATAGGATCTCCACCACCTGCGGTATCAAAGAAAGAAGTATTTAAATTACGATCAGTCAATAACTTAGTAATAGCTCCTGCCAGTACGGGTAGAGACAAAAGTAAGAGGACTGCTGTGATTCCCACTGCTCATATCAAGAGAGGTATACGGTCAATAGATATTGACTGAGGTCGTATATTAATGATAGTAGTAATGACGTTTACTGCCCCTAAATTCGCGGAGGCCCCAGCTAAATGAAGAGATAAAAGGCCTACCTAGCAAGACGGGCTGGCCGGGGCAAGGACGGAGGCTAAGGGGGGGGGTCGACTGTTAAACCAGGTCCTGCTCCTCTTTCAACCAAAGATCTAGCTAAAAGGTGAGTTAGAGAAGGTGGGAGTATTCAAAATATCAAGTTGTTTAGACGGGGGAAAGCTATATCAGGGGCCCCTAATATAATAGGTACTAGTCAGTTCCCAAACCCCCCAATCAGAATAGGTATAACTATGAAAAAGATTATAATAAATGCATGAGCTGTTACAATGACATTATATACCTGCTCATCTCCAATTAGGGAGCCGGGTTGACCCAATTCTGCCCGAATAAGTATTGTTAAAGAAGTTCCTACTAGCCCTTCTAAAGCTCCGAAAATAAAGTATAAAGGTCTGATATATTTGAGATCTGTAGAGTAAAATCAACGTTGAAGAAGTACGGTGTCCGATAATATGTACTAAATTGTAAAGTTAGTTAAGGAAACTTCCCTTTACTAAAATTACTTTCGGGCTTAGTAGTTTAAAAAATGTAAGATTTCAAATCTTAAGATGGCTAATCCTTAGGCTTAATAGTTCTGATTTTTTCAATTCCTATTAAACAGTAAGGCATAAATACATATATATATATATATATATAGGTGTTTTGTGCACGTAGGATTTTGATTCCTAAAGAGAAATTTACATTTCATATATAATATACAGGGACGAGGTGCCTGATAAAAAGGATTACGTTGATACTGTAATTATGTAGATAATACCCTCGTCTGGACAAGACGCAAAAGAACTAAAGCTTAAGAATTTCTTATTTCCGGCTTTGAAGGCTGGTAGTTTAGTTAACTTAAAGCTTTACAAAAATAGCAAGTGAATTAAAACATTAAATATTATTGATAAAACCGCTAGAAATTCTATGTTTTTAGATTTTATTTCTGATGAAAATAAAAGAGAGCTCATAGCAATCTTAAAATAAAAATAGACTGAGAGACATGAAGATGAGACAAGAGCCAAGATAGTAAAGGGGGTAAAATTGCTTTCGAGATCGAGTCTTTTTAATACAACCCCTATGAAAAGGTTGGGCACTGCGAAATAGATGCTTCCAAATTAAAATATAATATGAGAGTATGACCCTGCTTTATCTCTGAGTTTAGTTCGATAAACAAATAAAATCTGTTCTACTATGTCTACTAAAATATCAAGAATAATTCGTTTCTATAAGTACTTGTTGTATAATAAAAAAAATCGTTGGGTTTGAATTACAATAATTTATTTATGAATAAGAGTTGATCAATCGATTAGTAGTAGATGATTGGTGAGAATGATCCATCCTAGATTGCACCCCCCGCCTTGATATGTCGAGGATCAAAATGGAGCTTGTCCAGGGGGTTATAATTAGCCCTAGAAGAGGTCCAATTTTTTGAAAAGTTATTAAGAGGGCTAAGATTTTCCATGATATAGACTTGGAGATGCTCACCAGTCATATATGAAACGGGGCTGCTCCAATTTTAATTAATAGAGCAAGGGGGATCAAAAACGAAAATGATTGATTTAGTGTACTCGCTAAAAAGATCACTGAGGCTACCGATTGAATTAAGAAATATTTTAGTCTATTTTCCTTTCTTTCTTAAATTATAATGGGAATAAATCTTAAAGAGTTTATTTCTATTCTAATCCACAAACCTAATCAGGAGTGGGCAGATACCATAAGGACGAAGGAAAAAAATAAGCATAATCATTTAAAGAGAGATTCCTCTATCATTGGGGTATGAGCCCATTTTCTTTACTTATCTTACCATTTAACTCAGCCAAGGGAGAAAGACTCCCCCCCCCCCGAGAACGCTTTATGTTTGTAGCAGGGTGAGGGAGGCGTTTTTGTCGGACGGCAAGCCCAAGTCTAATATATTGCGCCATTCAAAGAGTATATAAAATTCATATCATGAAAAACTAAACTCTAATTCCAATTGTCATGAAAACTGCGGCACTTATCAAGATTAATTTATCATTCATTTCAAGCGGATTTGTTGGCATAGGGGGGGTTGGAATCTTCATTTTAGAAGTTTTTGGGAGCTAAAATTGGGACGAGTCAAATTTGCATTTCTAATACTTTAAGGGAGCATGTTGAATAGGGTCATTTTTCGGAATAAACTCAATAGACCCCCCATCAATATTGAAAAAGTGACATACAAAATTCCTTAAACGTAATGTTTAAGCTGATTTTTAGCGATTTTAAGGGTTTTTGGATCCAAAATTTTAAACTAATTTACGTATATAGAACGTCATTTAAATTATATTAAATAAAAAAAGTAATTTAATGGAATGTACTTATAAGAACATATATAAACATACTACTAGTATGTTGACACCTATATTAAATTTTAAACCCTCTTAGGAGGGTTGTATTAAATGAGATAATGATTTTATTTACCCTGGAACAACAAATCTTCCAGGGTAAATATAAATCAATGTCTCTGTGTTATGATAGAAACCCTCTTAAGAGGGTTTAAATAAAATTTAATATATATAAATGATATAAATAATTTACATTCACCACTCTTTTATTATTCTAATAAAAGAGCGGTGAATGCAATATACAGGACGGTATATATTATAATAGCAATATATATATATATATATATATGCAGGCTTAGCTCCTTAGTAAGACCCCTCTCAGACATGTGGGGTTATACCCACATGTCTGAGAGAGGGGGGGGGATCTTACTACGGAGTCAGCCTGCACATAAACATGTACACAAATATATCATTACGACAGAGTCTGATTCCATCTTAATGTCATTTTGGTTCACACAAGATCAAATGTGGTTCAATCAGTTCATCTTTCATCTAAGATTCAAGGTTCATAGGGGTGGGTTAGTTCCCTATTTTCCTTTAAGTTTTGTTTCTTTCTCCTTATAGAGAAAGAAACATATAGAGAATTAAAAAATAATATTGGTCTTGTAAACCGAATTTAGAGAAATCTCTCAGTCTTCAAAAGAGTAATGAACATCTTTAACTTCCAAAGTTAATTTTTTTATTAAACTACCTTTTGATGTGCTAAGATTTATCGTTATTGTCTCTATATTAATACTCCTACTCAACCACCCGCTCACCTTTATTATATCCCTCTTGGCCCAAACTCACCTAATTTGCATCTATTTAAAAACATATTTTTCTATGAATTTCTTTAATTCTTTTTTTAATTTTCTTGGGGGGGATGCTTGTAATATTTATTTATGTCTCTTTCCTGAGTGTGAATGAGAAGTTTAATGTTAGATTAACCTCTTTCCTCTGAACCTTGCCCACTTTGGATATTTAATTTGGTAAGCAGTGTTTACAATAGTAACTAATTTTACGGTGCCTCATTTTTGATCTCTTAACTTTGTGACCTGTTGACTTTTTGACGTTTTTTTTTACCTTCTTTTTAACCTCGTGATTCAGCCACTTTTTTGGTCACTTTTGTCAATTAATAAGGGCAGTAGTCCTATCACTTCCTAACTGAATGATTCCCTTTCAAAGTCTCTACGACAACACTTTCTATAAAAAAAATCTTTTATGCCCCCCGGGCATAACTTACAACCCTTGCACCGAGGGTTGTGACGGATTTTCATCCTCAGAGAGCTAATTTCCAGAACTTTCAACTACGTTGAACAAAATTACTATCTCAAAATTTTGATTGAATGTGTTTGGGGAAATGGTACGTTGAGGAAAATTGCTATCTCAAAATTTTGATTGGATGTGTTTGGGGACAAGGTGGCCGTGAGAAGTGGGTTAGTTGCCCTTCAATCACTTTCGAAATCCATTCACTTTAAAATTCCTTAAGAAAAACTTTAACGTAAAGAGCGAGGTCTTGAGGAGGAGGCAAACCCTTTCATAGATGTAATACTTTCAGTTCGTTTTAAGGTTTGATGTTGTTCCTCACTTTCAGTTGAAAAACTTGTTTTTTTTTTGTTTAATTACTTACAGATAACATTTGTTAATGGGAAATATAAGTTTTCTGGGGGAATTTCCACAAGAAAAATTTTTCATGAGGTAATTTCCTAGTCATAAATTCTTCATGGAAAGACTTTTAACGGGATCAACTTCCCACGGAGGCGAGGGGATATTCTCGGGAAAAATTCCAACAGAAAGAGGTTTCTATTTGCTTTGAAAAACGATTTGAAATTATTATGGAAGGGGCAACTCCTTTCATATACGTAATAATTTCTGTTCGTTTTAAGTTTAATGTTGCTCCTTACTTTCGATTGAAAAAAATTGTTTTTTTAATTTAGTTTCTGATCTTTTTTAAATAATACCAGCTCTCTCTCCATAAAAAATTCCGGCACTTGTGTATTATACGCCACTCACTTAAGTTTACGATGCGTAAAACTCGAGAACAAACCGGTTCCTTTTTTAGTTTCTTCGTTACGTTAGAAAAATAATTGGACTATAAATTTGCACTTTAGGTGGGGGGGGGGTAAAGTATAGCTAGTCTGCATGCAAAATATGTTAGGTACAACTATTCTGCATGTTATTGAGTAAGAATTGTTTTCTGATTTCAAACTGTCCAAATAATTTACCTCCCTCTCTATGTGCAAATATATAGCCCAAGTTTATATATTTAATTGTATATTCTCCATCTATTCTGTCACTTGTCTTTGTCTTGTCTCACGCTAAGGTGAAAGAAACTAACGAAGAAATCAGTTTGTTCTCGAGTTTTGTACAGCGTAAACTTGAGTGAGTGGCGTATAATACATAAGTACCAAAATTACTTCTCCCTACAGAAAATAAAAACAAAACTCAAATAAAATTCTCAAATACGGAAAGCCTTATTTTCCACAGGGGAGGAGGGGTATTTTCCACGGGGGGATATTTTCCGGTGGGTGGTATTTTCCGCGGGGGGAGGGAGTATTTTTTCGGGGTGTATTTTCCGGGGGGAGGGGTATTCTCCGCAGGGGGGAGGGGGTGTTTTCTGAAGGTAGTTTTCAGGAGGATATTTTCCACGGGGGGTTAATTTGTGGGGGGGGGTGTTTTCCGCGGGGGGTATTTTCCGGGGGGATAATCGTCGGGGGGAAAACGCCTAGAACCACAAAACGCAATATAAATATGCTATTTCCTACCGTGCGTAACAGAACCCCCTCCTCCCTCATCCCACCCAAAGCTTGGCTTATACACAAGATTACTGATTTTGTTCTTCAAATTGTCATTGTTTGGTACTATAAGCCAATAGTTGATGAAAACAAGTACAAAAAATAATGGGGTACTTATCTAATATATAAAACCCACTCGAGAAGTGAAGTCTGGTGAATGCTAATGAAATAAAAAAAATATGATGAAAATACAATGCTTTAGTAAAAAATTATGAAAACTACCGCAAAGAATTATGGGAGGGGCAAAATGAATTTTACCCAGAGCGCAAAATTTCAAAATACCTAACCTAACCGAAATACCAACTAAATATTGAATTAAAAAAAAGCTATAATATGGTTTCTCAAAGAGCCGAAGGTTTTTGTCTGGTATAGTAAACGTGAAAAACAGGGTATTCACAATACAAGTTCTCGAGTATGTTTTATATTTTAGACAAGTACCAATATTGGAAACCTTCAAAATCATCAAACTTTGTATATAGCTTATGATTATATCTAGATATTAAGTCAAGATGTAACCAGTCAATTAAGTCAAGATCTAACATTAAGTCAGCTATTAGACATTAAGTCTAGTAGCTGGGACGCAATTGTTGCTTATCGGCTATAATAAGAAAGTTTTTAATGCGGAATCGAATACCATTACTCTTTTGTTGTTCAAGATTTTAGTTCAGATTAAATAAGAAAAAGGTAAAATTTTACTTTAGCTACTTTTGGCTATCTTGGAAAAGGGTTAGGTTAGGAAAATGAAACCTTCAGGGATGGGTCCACAGGCTAAAGTATGGCATAGGAAGGTATTTTGAAGTACCTACCTCCACTCCTTCTCCCTCTAGAGGGTCTTGATCTTTGATGGCCTTTAAAAATCTGTGTGTTATAAAAGTGAAACCTTGCAAAATAGATCTTCTGCTTAAATAAAGTACAACAAAATTGTCCAGCTTCACAACTTGGCTTAATCCCAATTTATAAGGTTTTAAAGATATGCAAATACATTTCCTAAATTTTGAAAAAAAAAATCATTGATATGGCTTAAAATTCTACTCAAATAACAGGAATTGCATTTTCAGAACTAAAGCCGGAGAAAAAGACACTGATAACTATAAATTAAGGTAAAATTTCGTTTTGTCAAAATTTCAATAGGTATAGACCTGTCATGTATAGATCTGTCATGTAGGAGGGTTCTGCCAGGACCCTCTAGAGGGAAAAGAAGTGGACGTAGGTACTTCAAAATACCTTACCGGGACATACTTTAGCCTGTAGACTCATAACTGAAAGTTTCATTTTACTAAAGCATTAAAGTTCTTTAAAAATCTCATTCTAATCCAACGGCCCTTGTGTTTGAATAGCCTATCTTAAAGAATTGTGACAAAAAATCGAAGTTTAGCGTAAAAAGCGAGGGTTCAGGAAGAAGTAGCCTCCCTCATATACGGAATAATTTCAGTCCGTTTTCAGTTTTATGTTGTTTACGTACTTTTTGAACGTTTTTCAAATTATGCTTGGAAATTCCCACCCACACCCCATGTAAAACTTCCCCTGAAAATTCCCCACACAAACTTTCCTCCCCACGAATAAACATCCGCGTGAAAATCTTCCTCCCTCCTGAGGAACATTCTCCCTCCAAAAAATATCTGTATATTCCTAATAACAACTACCATATCTAAACAATGGGCAGATTGCGTTGCTTACAGCCTTTTCCCCAGGGGCTATGGAGGTATTTTAATCCCCCAATTGCATAGTCATTCGACCTTTCAACTATGCCAAACTAAAAGGCACTCTAATTTTTTTGATCAGATGTCTTTGGGAAAAAAAGGGAGCGGGAGGGGGACTAATCGTCCTCCAGTCTTTTTGATCACTTAAAAAGGGCACTACAAATTTTGATTTCAGTTTTAATATGCCCTCTCCCGATTCTCTAGGACCATTGGTTTGTTGTTATCAGTGGCGGATCCAGAAGGGGGGAAAGTGAGGTGTTTGCCCCCCTAGCGTAGACAAAAGTATAGGAATTTAGTTTATTAACTCAAGTTTGCGTTAATTAAACTTGCTCTCAACACAAGTTTATCGGATCAACCTATTTTGCGCCTCCCCCCTAATTTTTTTTATCGACCTATTTTGCACCCCCCCCCCCAAAAAAAAAAATCCTGGATCCGCTCCTGGTTGTCATCACCCCTGAAGAAAAGAAAAAATGGTAAAATTCTACTTTAGCTACTTATTGCTATCTTGGAAAGGGGTTAAGTCAGGAAAATGAAATTGTAAGGGATGAGTCTACAGGCTAAATTTTGTCCCGGGAAGGTATTTTGAAGTACATGTCCCTACGCCTTCTCCATCTAGAGGTTCCTGAAATTTGCCTACATGACAGGTCTATTACCTATTGAAAATTTGACAATACAAGATTTTACCTTATTTATCAGTTATCAGTTTCTTTTTCTCTGGCTTTAGTTCTAAAATTGCAATTCGTGTTATTTGAGTAGAATTTTGAGCCATATCAATGTATTTTTTTCAAAATTTAGGAAATATTTTTGCATATCTTTAAAACCTTATAAATTGGGATTGAGAAAAGTTGTGAAGCTGGACAGTTTTGTTGTACTTCATTTAAGGAAAAGATTTATTTTGCAAGGTTACACTTTTATAACATATAGATTTCTAGAGGTCATGAAAGATCAGGACCCTCTTGAGAGAGAAGGAATGGTGGTAGGTACTTTAAAATACCTCCCTATGCCATACTGTGGACCCATCCCTGAAGGTTTTATCTTCCTAATCTAACCCCTTTCCAAGATAGTCAAAAGTAGAAGTATAATTTTACTGACAAAAATGAACAAATAAACACAGATCCTTGCTTTTTCTTCTAGAAACGAATACAAAATTCTAGACTTCAGTAGATAGGAGCTTAGAGTAGAAGGCTATCTTATACTCCGACGCGAACTACGTGGTTTATGGTTTTTGTCAGTGAAAATTTGAAAAACAGGAATTTTGTCACATTTATGGATGGTTTTATGGACTTTGTCAGTGAGAATGAAAAAACAGAAACTTTGTCACATTTATGTCTGTTTTCATGGGTGGTTATGCGTGTTGATTATTTGATGGTTTTATGGATTTTGTCAGTGAGAATGGAAAAACAGGAACTTTGTCACTCCCTTCTTGTTGTTGTTCAAGCCAGATGTTATGAGTTTCCATGGTAACAATATTTGTTATTGTTGTTCAAGCCAAATGTTATGAGTTTCCGGGAAACAGTTAATGACACTTCCTTCCTGTTGTTGTTCAAGCCAAATGTTATGAGTTCCCGGGAGATTGTGTGTTTCCAATATTTGTTTTTCAAGCCAAATGTTATGAGTTTCCGGAAACAGTATTTGTTGTTCAAGCCAGATGTTATGAGTTTCCGGGAAACAGTATTTGTTGTTGTTGTTCAAGCCAATTGTTGGGAGTTTCCATGGTAACAGTTAGATCCCCCTTCTCAGCCAATCAGAGGGCTTTGTTTACATAACAATTTGACCTTGAGATTTCGTTTATAACGGACATGCAATGGGAATTATCAGAAAGTATTGTGACACAATGGATAGAACAATTGACATAATTGATGAGCTTGAGGCCTTGGCAGCCGCAATTAGCAATGTAAGTGCATTTTTATTTTCAAAAGAATTTTCCTTGGACACCCTCCAGTATATTCAGCTAAAACGTAAATATATTCCTTTACCCTTAACCCCCCCCCCCCCAAACCATGCAATCTTTATAGTCACTAGAAAACGTGAATATATTCCTTTACCCTCAAAACTTAACCCCCCCCCCCCCAAACTGTTTTTACAAGTATAATTCTTGCCAATAGAAATACCTTTTCGTTAAATTCCACTTTTATTTTCCTTGGTCACCCTCCAGTATATTCAGCTAAAACGTAAATATATTGCTTTACCCTCAAACCCCCCCCCCTCCTCCAACAAACCTAACCACCGCAAAAGAAATACCTTTTCGATAAATTTATTCTTTCTGTAAGCCTATCAAAAAGTGACAATCCTTAGCTATTAACCCGCTCTGGTTTTGACACAAGGTTCCAGTATGAAGCCTATTATTAGCTGACACCCTTTCCGGTTTACAAACGCGGTCAACGGAACTATTCTTCCCGTCAAAATTAAAACAGTTTCAGACCATAATTAAGCTATGCCTACACAACCTGTATGGAAGTAGAGAAACAAGTTATTTTCAAATTAGGGTCCAACCATATCCCCCCCCCCATTGTCTTGCAACCCCAAATTCTCGCAAAAAGAAATACTTTTTCGATAAATTCCTTCCCTCTATATTTCCAGCTAAATCCCCCCCAACAAACCATACTCAATGCAAAACGTTAATATATTCTTTTTACACTCAAATCCAAATTCTCGCAAAAAGAAATACCTTTTCGATAAATTTAGCCTTTTTGTAAGCCTTATCAACTTCTGCCTATCTCTTAACTATTAACCCGCTATGGTTTTGACACAAGGTTCCAGTATGAAGCTATAATTAGCTTGTCATCCCCTCTTCCGGTGTGTTCACGGTATCGGTCTAGCCAAAGGGTTTGTTTTGATTGTCAAATTAAAACAGTTTTAAGCAATAATATGTAATGCACTATTTTGGAAAAGTGAAATGCATTCTAAACAAAATAATTGCTAACAATATATTTAGAACATTACGTAAAAGGAGGGAGGGAAATACATCGCTTCTAACAGCTTCGCTGTAAAGTGCCTTACGTAAAAGGAAGGAGGGCAATACATCGCTTCTAACAGCTTAGCTGGAAAGTGCCGTACGTAACCGGGGGGAGGAGGACAATGCCTTCAATTCTACCACCATCATTTGTAAAGTGAAAACAAAGTGTTTCTTTACGTAAAAAGTAAAGTGTCAGAATTTCTATGAAAAAGAATACATAACTTTATTATGTGTAGATTGAATATCATTTTAACCAATGTTTGCAAATTTTTACTTTTTAGTTTACTGAAATGAGATAAATGCTTTTCTAGACAAATTCTGTAGAATTTAATTACCATTCTTTAAAATAAAGTTTCTTTTATATTCCAGGGAGGGGCGTGCATCCGAGATTTTTGTTGGGGAGGGGGTTAGCGCTTTTAATAGTGACAAAATAGAAAAATAATTATTTCTTCGTCATTTTGTGATTTTGGCTATAACATTTGAATAAAGGGTAGTAAGATATATTCTTTATTGATCTGGCATGCGCTCGAATAAAAAACTGAACGTTCATATAATAATGCTTTGAGTTATTTCTGAGAAAAGTTGAATTTATTATAATCAAACTATGATTTTCAGAGTTTAGGTTGTTTTCGACAAAGATTTCTCCTTACATACGGGAAATTTCCACAAGATGATTGATCCATGGCTCTTCTAAATGTGATAGAAGCTACTACACCCTGCTTCAATCTCTTTTTACGTATTCAAACTGAATTCTCGTATAACAATGCTTTGAGTTATTCCTCAGAAAATTCACCCCTCTAAATATTTACTCAGAAGGAGTGGGTGCTGAAATGTAAGACGTTACCTATTTGCCAATCATTTTCACAGTTTTCAAGTTGAGATCTTTGAACACACTCCCTCCTTCTCAGTTTATTCTATGAAAGTGAGCTGTATTTGTTAGAGTTTCAGAATCATTACATATTTATTTAATTTAAGCACTTTTTTTTCAGATATAATAATGTTTGGTGTGATTGACACGGAATATATTGGTCTGAAATATTCCTCAACTGGCATTATTTTTGAAGCAGCCTTCTTACTCCTAGACAATCAACGACGTGAAATTCATTGCTATAAATGGAACATCAGATACAATATGTATAAGTACGAGAAAAACAGATGGGGTCCAACACTAAATTTTATAAATCGAAATGGCTTTTACGCTAAAACCACACGAGCACATAATGAAAATGGTTTTGAAAAAAAACATGTAAAGGAAGAAATTCAGGAAATATGCAGTTTTTTCGGTTTCAACACACTTTCAAGTTCAGCATGTTGGAGAACCCTAAATAGTCACCCCTAAAAAGGTAAGTTAACCCTAAAAGGTTAAAGAATTTCTCTGAAATTACACTTTCAGATCCAACAGGTCAGGGAACAAACTTTCAGGTTCAGCATGTAGGAGAACCCTAAATGCTCATCCCTAAAAAAGGTAAGTTAACCCTAAACGCTTAATGAATTTCTCTGAAATCACACTTTCAGGTTCAACATGTAGGAGAACCCTAAATGCTCATCCCTAAAAAGGTAAGTTAACCCTAAACGCCTAAAGCATTTCTCTGAAATCACACTTTCAGGTTAGGTTAGGTAGGACCCCGACCCCCACTAGCACAACCCCAAAGGGTTCCAATCCCCCTACCCCAACCCCGAAGGAAGCCCCCCGGACCTCATAGGTTCCCCAAGCACCCAAAAGACCACCGGGCTCCCAAAGGACCCCCCGGACCCCCAAAGGCCAACACCCGGTCCCCAAAGGCCCACCCGGCTCCCAAAGGACCAATCGGCCCTCAAGTGCCCCCCCCCCCCCAGACCCTCAAAGGTCCTCTCCGGGTCCCCCAAAGGCCCACAGGGGCCCCAAAAGACCACCGGTCTCCCAAAGAGTCCCCCGGACCCCAAAAGGCCCCTGAGTCCCCATTTTTTAATACTTTTTATGGCTTTATTATATATTTTCAGAACAAGCTATTTTCTTAATGTCCATCCTCAACCCATTTTACAAGTTGAAGTACCCATCCCTTTCACCCACAACTTTACTTTATGACTTTTTTCCACACCCAAACATCAAGCAATACTTTTCAATGCATTTCACAACAAGTTTTTCTTAATGTCCTTCATAAACCAATTTTACAAGTGGAAGTAGTTATCTTTTTCACCACAACTTTACTTTACAGCTTTTTGGATACCTCAACACCAAAATATACCTTTCAAATTCATTTCAGAGCAACATCCTTTCTTAATGTCCCATCTAAACTCATTTTCCAGCTTGAAGTTCCCAACCTTTTCACCACAACTTTACTTTACAACTTTTTGAATGCCCCAACACCAAGCAATACTTTTCAAAACGCATTTCAGAACCAGTTCCTTTCCTAATGTCCCTCATAAAACCTTTCTACAAATTGAAGTACCCATCCTTTTTACACACAAAATTACTTTACAGCTCTTGAAGACCACAACACCAAGCAATACTTTTCAATGCATTTCACAACAAGTTCTTTTCCTAATGTACCTCCTAAACCCATTTTACAAGTTGAAGTAATCATCCTTTTCAACCCACAACATTACCTTACAGCTTTTGAATGCCCCGACACCTAGCAATACTTTTCAAAAGGTATTTCAGAACCAGTTCATTTCTTAATGTCCATCCTAAACCCATTTTACAAGTTGAAGTACCCATACTTTTCACCACGACTTTACTATACTGCATTTTTGAATGCTCCAACACTAAGCAATACTTTTCAACTGACATTTCAGAACTATTTATTATCTCAATATCCTTCATAAACCTATTTTAGAAGTTGAAGTTCCCATTCTTTTCACACACAACTTTTCTTTACAGATTTTTGAATGCCCCCAACTCCAAGAAATACATTTCAAAAGGCATTTCACAACAAGTTCCTTTTCCTAATGTCCCTCCTAAACTCATTTTACAAATTGAAGTACCCATCTTTTTCAACCCACAACTTTACTTTACAGTCTTTTGAATGCTCCAACACCAAGCAATACTTTTCAAATACATTTCAGAACAAGTTTTTTTTCATAATGCCCATCCAACACCCATTTTACAAGTTGAAGTACCCTTCCATTTCACCCACAACTTTACTTTACAGCTTTTTTGAATGCCCAAAATCAAGCAATACTTTTCAAAGGCATTTCAGAACTAGTTTGTTTTTCAGTGACTGTCCTAAGCCCATTTTACAAATTGAAGTACCCATCCTTTTTCACCCACAACTTTACTTTAAAGCTTTTTGATTGCTCCAACACCAAGCAATACTTTTCAAAGGGCATTTCACAACAAGTTCTTTTCTTAATGTCCCTCCTAAGCCCATTTTACAAGTTGAAGTAGCCATTCCTTACACCCACAACCTTACTTTACAGCTTTTTTGAATGCCCCAACACCAAGCAATACTTTTCAAAGGGCATTTCACAACAAGTTCTTTTCTTAATATCACTCCTAAGCCCATTTTATAAGTAACTTCTAGCTAATGGTTCTAGCTTCTTCTAGCTTCTTCTAGCAACTTCTAGCTAATGGTTCTGGTAACATGTTAGCTGTTGATAGATCTTATTGTCATCTTTCCGGCGTTAGCATTCGAATGAAATAAGTAAAGAAAAGAAGAGCCTACGGCTGCACCAACATTATAAATCATATCTTGTCAACTTGCCAAAACTGTTGCCTCTGTAAACATAATGTGATAATAGACAGTGAAATTGCTGGTAAAATAAAAAGAGCATTGGCAGACAATATTACTAAGGAATATAATGACAAATTGATTGGAAAATGAAGCACAAGTGAGCATTATTACTACTATTGATCATAAAGTCAATGAATCAAATAATACCTATGATGAAACGTATATTGAATCAGTAGGTGGCATTCCCAGTGGAAATTGCATATGACTCAAAATGGATGAATGATTATTCTAGTGGTTATGAACTAAGAGAAGCGAGTAACTCTAGTGTCAAGAGACAGAGAACTCGATAAATTATTTTATGGAACAGATTCAGAATGTTCAATGCTGTTCAATGATGTTAATAATGTAAAATAAAGTCTGTAACATATTTTTATGTTGTTACTTCAATAAAAATATTTTATGCATTACTTTGTTATATTTCTATTATCTTAGGGAACGTTAGCATGTTAAGCACTTAGAATTTTTATTGAAAAGTTTAAGATATCTCATTTTCTTTGAAAAAAAATTAAAATTGAACTATAACTTTTTCTTTTCTCTACAAAAATTCAGAAGAGAAATTTAAATTTCTTTGTGTCCTTGTGAAATTATGAACTGTAGAGGAAGATTTTTATTTTTCTCTGGAGAAATTAGAATTGAACTGTAAGTTCCTTAGTAAAATTCAGACTTGAGTTAACTTTTCATGATCAACGTATAACTTTTTGCATCTTCTATGAAAAATTTAGAACAGTAATTTTAAATTTTTCCATCTCTTTGAGAAAAATCTGAACTGAAGTGGAAAATTTTATTTTTTTCTTGAAAAATTGAATTGATCTGTAACTTATTTCTTTTCGTATGGATAGTTAGGAAAAGAACTTGAACTTTCCTTCACATCAATGTGAAAATTAGTTCCTGAAATGTCATTTGAGAAGTATTGCCTGGTGTTGGAGCATTCAAAAAAGTAGTATACTAAAGTTATGGTGAAAAGGATGAGTACTTCAACTTGTAAAATGGGTTTAGGAGGAACATTAAGAAAAGAACTTGTTCTGAAATGCCTTTGAAAAGTATTGCTTGGTGTTGGAGCATTCAAAAGCTGTAAAGTAAAGTTTTGGGTTAAAAAATGAGTGCTTCAACTTGTAGAATGGGCTTATGAGTTATATTAAGAAAATAACTTGTTGTGAAATGCCCTTTGAAAAGTATTGCTTGGTGTTGGTGCATTCAAAAAAGCTGTAAAGTAAGGTTGTGGGTGTAAGGAATGGCTACTTCAACTTGTAAAATGGGCTTAGGAGGGACATTAAGAAAAGAACTTGTTGTGAAATGCCCTTTGAAAAGTATTGCTTGGTGTTGGAGCAATCAAAAAGCTTTAAAGTAAAGTTGTGGGTGAAAAAGGATGGGTACTTCAATTGGTAAAATGGGTTTAGGACGGTCACTAAAAAACAAACTAGTTCTAAAATGCCTTTGAAAAGTATTGCTTGATTTTGGGCATTCAAAAAAGCTGTAAAGTAAAGTTGTGGGTGAAATAGAAGGGTACTTCAACTTGTAAAATGGGTGTTGGATGGGCATTATGAAAAAAAACTTGTTCTGAAATGTATTTTAAAAGTATTGCTTAGTGTTGGCGCATTCAAAAGACTGTAAAGTAAAGTTGTTTGTGAAAAAGATGGGTACTTCAATTTGTAAAAAGGTTTTATGAGGGATATTAAGAAAAGGAACTGGTTCTGAAATGCCTTTTGAAATGTATTGCTTGGAGTTGGGGGCATTCAAAAAGCTGTAAAGAAAAGTTGTGGGTGAAAAGGATGGGAACTTCAACTTCTAAAATAGGTTTAGGAAGGATATTGAGATAATAGCTTGTTCTGAAATGTCAGTTGAAAAGTATTGCTTAGTGTTTGAGCATTCAAAAATGCAGTATAGTAAAGTCGTGGTGAAAAGTATTGGTACTTCAACTTGTAAAATGGGTTTAAGATGGACATTAAGAAATGAACTGGTTCTGAAATACCTTTTGAAAAGTATTTCTAGATGTTGGGGTATTAAAAAGCTGTAAAGTAAAGTTGTGGGTTGAAAAGGATGATTACTTCATCTTGTAAAATTGGTTCAGGAGGGACATTAGGAAAAGAACTTGCTGTGAAATGCATTGAAATGTATTGCTTGGTGTTGTGGTCTTCAAGAGCTGTAAAGTAATGTTGTGTGTGAAAAGGATGGGTACTTCAATTTGTAGAAAGGTTTTATGAGGGACAATAGGAAAGGAACTGGTTCTGAAATGCGTTTTGAAAAGTATTGCTTGGTGTTGGGGCATTCAAAAAGTTGTAAAGTAAAGTTGTGGTGAAAAGGATGGGAACTTCAAGCTGGAAAATGAGTTTAGATGGGACATTAAGAAAGGATGTTGCTCTGAAATGAATTTGAAAGGTATATTTTGGTGTTGAGGTATCCAAAAAGCTGTAAAATAAAGTTGTGGTGAAAAAGATAACTACTTCAACTTGTAAAATTGGTTTATGAAGGACATTAAGAAAAACTTGTTGTGAAATGCATTGAAAAGTATTGCTTGATGTTTGGGTGTGGAAAAAATACATAAAGTAAAGTTGTGGGTGAAAGGGATGGGTACTTCAACTTGTAAAATGGGTTTAGGATGGACATTAAGAAAATAGTTTGTTCTGAAAAGATATAATAAAGCCATAAAAAGTATTAAAAAATGGGGACTCAGGGGCCTTTTGGGGTCCGGGGGACTCTTTGGGAGCCCGGTGGTCTTTTGGGGCCCCGGTGGGCCTTTGGGGGCCCGGAGAGGGCCTTTGGGGGTCTGGGGGAGCACTTGAGGGCCGATTGGTCCTTTGGGAGCCCGGTGGACCTTTGGGGACCGGGTGTGGACCTTTGGGGGTCCGGGGGTCCTTTGGGAGCCCGGTGGTCTTTTGGGTGCTTGGGGAACCTATGAGGACCAGGGGGCTTCCTTCGGGGTTGGGGTAGTGGGTTTGGAACCCTTTGGGGTTGTGCTAGTGGGGGTCGGGATCCTACCTAACCTAACCTGAAAGTGTGATTTCAGAGAAATTCTTTATGCGTTTAGGGTTATTTAGGGTTCTCCAGCATGCTGAACTTGAAAGTGTGTTCCCTGACATGTTGAATCTGAAAGTATAATTTTAATGGCGATAGACTATTCTAGAGAATAAAACGGTTGAGGGTTAAGATATTTATTGCTTAAACATATTTAAAAACATTTGAAAAAAATAATGACATATTTAAAAAAAAAGAAGCTTAATCCATTTGATATGAGGAGGAGCAAGTTTAGGACTTTGGATATCTGATGCATTTTTCCATGTCAGGTATCTTTTTCGGTATCCATTGATCGAAATATCTAACTTCATCTTCTGGGTCATGGACTGAATGCGGGTATTTCTCACATTTGAAGTCTTCTAAATTGAATAATTCTATGTTTTTATCACATTTGTCTAGCAAGAGTTTATCAGTTGGCACGTTTCCCTTAACATAAACAGCTTGCACACTGAAAAAACTGCATATTTCCTGAATTTCTTCTTGTACATGTTTTTTTCATAGCCATTTTCATTATGTGCTCGTGTGGTTTTAGCGTAAAAGCCATTTCGATTTATAAAATTTAGTGTTGGACCCCATCTGTTTTTCTCGTACTTATACATATTGTATCTGATGTGCCATTTATAGTAATGAATTTCACGTCGTTGATTGTCTAGGAGTAAGAAAGCTGGTTCAAAAATAATGCCAGTTGAGGAATATTTCAGACCAATATATTCCGTGTCAACCACACCAAACATTATTATATCTGAAAAAAAAGTGCTTAAAATAATTAAATATGTAATGATTCTGAAACTCTAACAAATACAGCTCACTTTCATAGAATAGTCTGAGAAGGAGGGAGTGTGTTCAAAGATCTCAACTTGAAAACTGTGAAAATGATTGGCAAATAGGTAACGTCTTACATTTCAGCACCCACTCCTTCTGAGTAAATATTTAGAGGGGTCAATTTTCTGAGGAATAACTCAAAGCGTTGTTATACGAGAATTCAGTTTGAATACATAAAAAGAGATTGAATCAGGGTGTAGTAGCTTCTATCACATTTAGAAGGGCCATGGATCAATCATCTTGTGGAAATTTCCCGTATGTAAGGAGAAATCTTTGTCGAAAGCAACCTAAACTCTGAAAATCTTAGTTTGATTATAATAAATTAAACTTTTCTCAGAAATAACTCAAAGCATTATTATACGAACGTTCAGTTTTTTATTCGAGCGCAAGCTAGTTCAATAAAGAATATATCTTTCTAGCTTTTATTCAAATGTTATAGCCAAAATCACTAAATGACGAAGAAACAATTATTTTTCTATTTTGTCACTATTAAAAGTGCTAACCCCCTTCCCCAACAAAAATCTCGGATGCACGCCCCTCCCTGGAATATAAAAGAAACTTTATTTTAGAGAATAAAAATTAAATTCTACAGAATTTGTCTAGAAAAGCATTTATCTCATTTCAGTAAACTAAAAAGTAAAAATTTGCAAACATAGGTTAAAATGATATTCAATTTACACATAATAAAGTTATGTATTCTTTTTCATAGAAATTCTGACACTTTACTTTTTACGTAAAGAAACACTTTGTTTTCACTTTACAAATGATGGTGGTAGAATTGAAGGCATTGTCCTCCTCCCCCCGTGTACGTAAGGCACTTTACAGCAAAGCTGGTAGAAGCGATGTATTGCCCCCCTCCCTTTTACGTAAGGCACTTTACAGCGAAGCTGTTAGAAGCGATGTATTTCCCTCCCTCCTTTTACGTAATGTTCTAAATATATTGTTAGCAATTATTTTGTTTAGAATGCATTTCACTTTTCCAAAATAGTGCATTACATATTATTGCCTAAAACTGTTTTAATTTGACAACCAAAACAATCCTTTGGCTAGACCGATAGCGTGAACACACCGGAAGAGGGGATGACAAGCTAATTATAGCTTCATACTGGAACCTTATGTCAAAACCAGAGCGGGTTAATAGCTAAGAGATAGGCAGAAGTTGATAAGGCTTACAAAAAGGCTAAATTTATCGAAAAGGTATTTCTTTTTGCTAGAATTTGGATTTGAGTGTAAAAAGAATATATTTACGTTTTGCATTGAGTATGGTTTGTTGGGGGGGGGATTTAGCTGGAAATATAGAGGGAAGGAATTTATCGAAAAAGTATTTCTTTTTGCGAGAATTTGGGGTTGCAAGACAATGGGGGGGGGGATATTGTTAGACCCTAATTTGAAAATAACTTGTTTCTCTACTTCCATACAGGTTGTGTAGGCATAGCTTAATTATGGTCTGAAACTGTTTTAATTTTGACGGGAAGAATAGTCCCGTTGACCGCGTTTGTAAACCGGAAAGGGTGTCAGCTAATAATAGGCTTCATACTGGAACCTTGTGTCAAAACCAGAGCGGGTTAATAGCTAAGGATTGTCAATTTTTTATAGGCTTACAGAAAGAATAAATTTATAAATTTATCGAAAAGGTATTACTTTTGCGGTGGTTAAGTTTGTTGGAGGAGGGGGGGGGGTTTGAGGGTAAGGGAATATATTTACGTTTTAGCTGAATATACTGGAGGGTGACCAAGGAAAATAAAAGTGGAATTTAACGAAAAGGTATTTCTTTTGGCAAGAATTATACTTGTAAAAACAGTGTGGGGGGGGTTAGGTTTTGAGGGTAAAGGAATATATTCACGTTTTCTAGTGACTATAAAGATTGCATGGTATGGGGGGGGGTTTGAGGGTAAAGGAATATATTTACGTTTTAGCTGAATATACTGGAGGGTGTCCAAGGAAAATTCGTTTGAAAATAAAAATGCACTTACATTGCTAATTGCGGCTGCCAAGGCCTCAAGCTCATCAATTATGTTAATTGTTCTATCCATTGTGTCAAAATACTTTCTGATAATTCCCATTGCATGTCCGTTATATACGAAATCTCAAGGTCAAACTGTTATGTAAACAAAGCCCTCTGATTGGCTGAGAAGGGGGATCTAACTGTTACCATGGAAACTCCCAACAATTGGCTTGAACAACAACAACAAATACTGTTTCCCGGAAACTCATAACATCTGGCTTGAACAACAAATACTGTTTCCCGGAAACTCATAACATTTGGCTTGAAAAACAAATATTGGAAACACACAATCTCCCGGGAACTCATAACATTTGGCTTGAACAACAATAATAAATATTGTTACCATGGAAACTCATAACATCTGGCTTGAACAACAACAAGAAGGGAGTGACAAAGTTCCTGTTTTTCCATTCTCACTGACAAAATCCATAAAACCATCAAATAATCAACACACACAACCATCCATGAAAACAGACATAAATGTGACAAAGTTTCTGTTTTTTCATTCTCACTGACAAAGTTCATAAAACCATCCATAAATGTGAGAAAATTCCTGTTTTTCAAATTCTCACTGACAAAAACCATAAACCACGTGGTTCGCGTCGGAGTATAAGATAGCCTTCTACTGCTTAGAACCTCTGCAGTACGGTTCTCATATTATGTTGAATCTGATGGAGTGATTTTCATTAAAATCACTTGACCTTTTAGGGTTGTTTTCCCCATTTTTCAAAAATCACGCAGATTTATTTCAGGCTCGTAGCTTTTGATGGGTAATATTAAACTTAATAAACTTTATATATTTAGAGTCAGCATAAAATGTCAGTTCTTTTGGTAAATTGCTATCGAAATTTCGTTTTTTAGAGTTTCCGGTACTGTTGGGCTGAGTCGCTTTTTACTTTTAATGTCCGGTCCAACTAACTGTTTGGAAATAAATCTTTCCCCAATATTAGTTGAAGGCTATCTTATACTCCTACGCCCAAACCATATATGGGCATAGAACCACGTGGTCTATGGATTTTGTCAGTGAGAATTTGAAAAACAGGAACTTTATCACATTCATGGATGTTTTCGTGGATGGTTATGTGTGTTGGTCGATTTATTTGATGTTTTTCATGGATGTTTTATGGTTTTTGTCAGTGAAAATTTGAAAAACAGGAATTTTGTCACATTTATGTATGTTTTTATGGTTTTTGTCAGTGAGAATTTGAAAAAACAGGAATTTTGTCACATTTATGGATGTTTTTATGGTTTTTGTCAGTGAGAATTTGAAAAAACAGGAACTTTCTCACATTTATGTCTGTTTTCTTATGGATTTTTTCAGTGAGAATTTGGAAAAACAGGAACTTTGTCACATTTATGTCTGTTTTTATGGTTTTTGTCAGTGAGAATTTGAAAAACAGGAACTTTCTCACATTTATGTCTGTTTTTATGGATGTTTTATGGATTTTGTCAGTGAGAATGAAAAAACAGAAACTTTCTCACTTTAATGGATTATTGAGTCATTAATCAAATTGTTTCCGGGCAAGGTTAATTAATGTCTGACAGATGACGTCAAGTTAATTAATGTCTTTGATTTATTTTCAAAGAGAATGTTTCCGGGGCAAAGTTTAGATCACACATGACAGATGATGTCATGATTGATTGATTGACATGGAAGGGGAATTAATTTGTTGTTTGTAAAGAGAATTGATTCACGAAAGGGGAATTAATTTGTTGTTTCTAAAGAGAACTGTCTCCGAGCGAATGTTTAGATCTTAGCGATGAATTGTTTTAGCGCGGGAATAAGGTTTCCAAATAATTTGAAATGCGTCAGCGCAGAGATGCCAAAACTAAAGGAACACGCTGAAATTACGTTTAGGGATTATTTGGGCGAAACTGTTTTAGCCATTTTAGGGAATTATTTCGGCGAAACAGTTAGAGACATTTTAAGAGATGATTTAAAAGATGATTTTAGAAGAGAATTTGAGGGTAAAACTCTGTGGTCGTTATACTACACAAGTTGTATTTTAACAGTTTCGTGAGGTCCCCTACCCCAACCCAAAGGCTCCTCATACCCCACCCCAACCCCGAAGGGTTCTCATACCCCACCCCAACCCCAAAGGGCCCCGATCCCCATACCCCAACCCTGAAGGAAGCCACCGGTCCCCAAAGGTCCCCCGGGCTCCCAAAGGACCCTTCGGCCCTCAAGGGCCCCCCAGACCCCAAAGGCCCTCCCCCCGTCCCCAAAGGTCTTCCGGACCTCCAAAGGCCCTCCACCGATCCTCAAAGGCCCCTCAGGCTCCCAAAGGGCCCCCGAACCCCCCAAAAGCTCTCCTCCGGTCCCCAAAGGTCCACCGGGCTCCCAAAGGACCAATCGGCCCCCAAGGGCCCCATAGACCCCCAAAGACCCTCCCCCGGTCCCCAAAGGTCCCCTGGACCCCCAAAAGCCCTCCACCGATCCTCAAAGGCTCCCCAGGCTCCCAAAGGGCCCCCGAACACCCCAAAAGCCCTCCCCCGGTCTCCAACGGTCCACCGGGCTCCCAAAGGACCAATCGGCCCTCAAAGGCCCCCCAGACCCCCAAAAGCTCTCCTCGGGCCCCCAAAGGCCCTCTACCGGTCCCCAAAGGTCCCTCGGGCTCCCAAAGGACCACCCTGGCCTCAAGGGCCCCCGGATCCCCAAACGCCCTCCCCGGCCCCCCCCCCAAGAGTCTCCAGACCCCCAAAGGCCCTCCCCCGGTCCCCGAAGGTCCCTCGGACCCCCAAAGGCCCTCCCCCGATCCTTAAGGGCCCCCCAGGCTCCCAAAGGGCCCCCGAACCCCCAAAGGCCCTTCCCCGGTCCCCAAATGTCCACCGGGCTCCCAAAGGACCATTTGACCCTCAAGGGCCCCCCAGACCCCCAAAAGCCCTCCCCGGGCCCCAAAAGGCCCACCCCCGGTCCCCAAAGGTCCCCCGGGCTCCCAAAGGACCACCCAGCCCTCAAGGGCCCCCCAGACCTCCAAAGGCCCTCGCCAGGCCCCCAAAGGCCCTTCCCCGGTCCCTAAAGGTCCCCCGGGCTCCCAAAGGACCACCCGGCCCTCAAGGGTCCCCGGATCCCCAAACGCCCTCCCCGGGCCCCCCAAAGAGTCCCCTCTCCATTTTTTAATACTTTTTTATGGCTTTATTATATCTTTTCAGAACAAGTTGCTTTCTTAATATCACTCCTAAATCCATTTTCCAACTTGAAGTACTTATCTTTTTCACCCGAAACTATACTTTACAGCTTTTTGGATACCTCAACACAAAGAAATACTTTTCAAAGACCATTTCAGAGCAAGTTACTTTCTTAATGTCCATCCTAAACCCATTTTCCAACTTGAATTAATTTTCTTTTTCACCCTGAACTACACTTTACAGCTTTTTGGATACCTCAGCACCAAGGAATATTTTTCAAAGACAATTTAAGAGCAAGTTACATTCTTAATGTCACTCCTAAATCCTTTTTCAAGCTTGAAGTACTTATCTTTTTCACCCACGACTATACTCTACAGATTTTTGGATACCTTCAACACCAAGAAATACTTTTCAAACACCATTTCAGATCTATTTTCTTTCTTAATGTCACTCCTAAACCCATTTTGCAAAATGAAGTACTTATATTTTTCAAACTAAACCAAACACTAATGCTTTTTGATTACCTCAGAAAAAAGAAAAACCTTTCAAAGATCAATACAGAACAACTTAATTACTTAAAGACCCTAAAAAACACATTTACCAACTTGAAGTTATTATCTTTTTCACCCACAACTATACTTTACATCTTTTTGGATACATCAACACCAAGAAATACTTTTCAAGGAACATTTCAGAGCAAGTTACTTTCTTAATGTCACTCCTAAACCCATTTTCCAACTTGAAGTACTTATCTTTTTCATCACAACTATACCTTACAGCTTTTTGGATACCTCAAAACCAAGAAATACATTTCAAATACCATTTCAGAGCAAGTTAATTTATTATTGTCCCTTCTCAACCCATTTTACAACTTGAAGTACTTATCTTTTTCACCCTCAACTATACTTTACAGCTTTTTGGATACCTCAACGCCAAGAAATACTTTTCAAAGACCATTTCAGAGCAAGTTACTTTCTTAATATCCCTCCTAAACACATTTTCCAACTTGAAGTACTTATCTTTTTCACCACAACTATACCTTACAGCTTTTTGGATAGCTCAACACTAAGAAATACTTTTCAAAGACCATTTCAGAGCAAGTTACTTTCTTAATGTCCCTCCTAAACCCATTCTCCGACTTGAAGTACTTATATTTTTCACCACAACTATACTTAACAGCATTTTGGTTACCTCAACACTAAGAAATACTTTTCAAAGACCATTTCAGAGCAAGTTAATTTCTTAATGTCCCTCCTAAACCCATTTTGCAACTTGAAGTACTTATCTTTTTCACCCACTTTCGCAATGAAAAAGATATTAGTTTTTAATCAATTCTATTTTTCCAAATAATATAAAAATTTTCCACTTCGGTTCAGATTTTTCTCAAAGGGATGAAAAAATTTAAAATAATGTTCCAAATTTCTCAACGAAGTGAAGAAAAGTTTATGATCTCTTCTGAATTTTACCAAAGAGCACGCTTCAATTCTAATTTCTCTAGAGAAAACAAAAATCTTCCACTTCAGTTCTTTATTTCACAAAGACATAAAGAAATTTAAAGTTCAATTCTAATTTTTCGGTGTAAGATAGAAAAAGTAATACCATACTTGCGAATATTTTCATGGAAGATAAAAAGTTCTAGTTCAATTTAAAATTTTCTCAACGAAGTGAAGAAAAGTTCAAGTTCTCTTCTGAATTTTCTCAATGAAAAAGAAATTAGTTATTAATCATTTCTATTTTTCCAAATAATATAAAAATTTTCCACTTTAGTTCAGATCTGTCTCAAAGGGATGAAAAAATTTTAAATACTATTCCAAATTTTTCATAGAAGATAGAAAAGTTCAAGTTCTCTTCTGAATTTTACCAAAGAACACAATTCAATTCTAATTTCTCCAGAGAAAACAAAAATCTTCCACTTCAGTTTTTTATTTCACAAAGACATAAAGAAATTTTAAATTCAATTCTAATTTTTCGGTGGAAGATAGAAAAAGTAATACCATACTTGTGAATATTTTCACGGAAGATAAAAAGTTATAGTTCAATTTAAAGTTTTCTCAACGAAGTGAAGAAAAGTTCAAGTTCTCTACTGAATTTTACCAAAGAACACAATTCAATTCTAATTTACCCAGAGTAAAATAAAAATCTTCCACTTCAGTTCTTTATTTAACAAAGACATAAAGAAATTTAAAGTTCAATTCTAATTTTTCGATGGAAGATAGAAAAAGTAATACCAAACTTGTGAATTTTTTCACAGAAGATAAAAAAGTTCAATTTAAAATTTTCTCAACGAAGTGAAGAAGAATTCAAGTTCTCTTTTGAATTTTACCAAAGAACACAATTCAATTCTAATTTCACCAGAGAAAATAAAAATCTTCCACTTCAGTTCTTTATTTCACAAAGACATAAAGAAATTTAAAGTCCAATTCTAAATTTTTCGGTGGAAGATAGAAAAAGTAATACCATACTTGTGAATATTTTCCCGGAAGATAAAAAGTTTTAGTTCAATTTAAAATTTTCACAACGAAGTGAAGAAAAGTTCAAGTTCTCCTCTGAACTCTACCAAAGAACACACTTCAATTCTAATTTCTCCAGAGAAAACAAAATCTTCCACTTCAGTTCTTTATTTCACAAAGACATAAAGAAATTTAAAGTTCAATTCTAAATTTTTTGGTGAGAGATAAAAAAATTAATACCATACTTGTGAATATTTTCACAGAAGATAAATACCATACATGTGAATATTTTCCCGGAAGATAAAAAACTCTAGTTCAATTTAAAATTTTCTCAACGAAGTGAAGAAAAGTTCAAGTTCTCTTCTGAATTTTCTTAAAGAAGTGAAAAAAGTTAGCTCAATTCTGAATTTTACCAGTGAAAATCAAAAAAGCTCCCACTTCAGTTCTTAATATATCAAAGACATAAAACATTCAAAGTTCTCTTCTAATTTTTCCAAGAAAATAAAAAGGTTCCATTTCAGTTCAGGTTTTTTCTCAAAGAGATGAAAAATTTAAAGTCCTATTCTAATTTTAAATTAAATTTTAGCTCCTTTGTCTTATGGATTGACCCCTCAAATTTTTAAATTAGAAAATGAGGAACTCGTTCTATTATTAAAGACAATCGTTCAAACTCGTTCATCTAACCTCCAAAACAATAGGTTAGGTTAGATATAAATAAATACTAATAAATAAATAGAAACATTTCTACATGTTTAAGTTAGGCTAGGTTAACTTGTCATGAGCACTCATGATAAGTTAACCTAACCTTTTCCGGTGAGTATGGTTAGGTTAGGTTAGGCTAGATTAAGCTAGGTTAGATTAGGTTAGGTTAAGTTAGGATAGGTTAGCCCACGTAAGCGTCACTTAGGTTAGCTTAAGTTAGGTGAGAGACAGGCGAAAAGTTAGGTGTATGATTAGGTTAGGTTAGGTTAGATTAAGTTAGGTTAGGCTAGGTTAGCCTACGTACGCGCGCGTACGTAGGCTAACCTAGCCTAACCTAACTTAATCTAACCTAACCTCAATGGGAGGGAGGGCCTTTGGGGGCCCGAGGAGGGCCTTTGGGGGCCCGACGAGGGCTTTTGGGGGTCTGGGGGGCCCTTGAGGGTCGAATGGTCCTTTGGGAGCCCGGTGGACCTTTGGGGACCGAGGGAGGGCTTTTGGGGGGTTCGGGGGCCCTTTGGGAGCCTGGTGAGCCTTTGAGAATCGGTGGAGGGCTTTTGGGGGTCCGGGGGACCTTGAGGGCCGAATGGTCCTTTGGGAGCCCGGTGGACCTTTGTGGACCGGGGAAGGGCTTTTGGGGGGTTTGGGGGCCCTTTGGGAGCCGGGGGGCCTTTGAGGATCCGTGGAGGGCATTTGGGGGTCTGGGGGACCTTTGGGGACCGGCGGAGGGCCTTTGGGGGTCTGGAAGGCCCTTGAGAGCCGAATGGTTCTTTGGGAGCCGGGGGGACCTTTGGGGACCGGGGGCTTCCTTCGGGGTTGGGGTATGGGGATCGGGGCCCTTTGGGGTTGGGGGTATGGGGATCGGAGCCCTTTGGGGTTGGGGTGGTGTATGAGGACCCTTCGGGTTTGGGGTAGGGGGATCGGAACCCTTTGGGGTTGGGGTAGGGGACCTCACGACACTGTTAAAATACAACTTGTGTAGTATAACGACCACAGAGTTTTACCCTCAAATTCTCTTCTAAAATCATCTTTTAAATCATCTCTTAAAATGTCTCTAACTGTTTCGCCGAAATAATTCCCTAAAATGGCTAATACAGTTTCGCCCAAATAATCCCTAAACGTAATTTCAGCGTGTTCCTTTTGTTTTGGCATCTCTGCGCTGACGCATTTCAAATTATTTGGAAACCTTATTCCCGCGCTAAAACAATTCATCGCTAAGATCTAAACATTCGCTCGGAGACAGTTCTCTTTAGAAACAACAAATTATTCCCCCTTTCCTGAATCAATTCTCTTTACAAACAACAAATTAATTCCCCTTCCGTGTCAATCAATCAATCATGACATCATCTGTCATGTGTGATCTAAACTTTGCCCCGGAAACATTCTCTTTGAAAATAAATCAAAGACATTAATTAACTTGACGTCATCTGTCAGACATTAATTAACCTTGCCCGGAAAAAATTTGATTAATGACTCAATAATCCATTAAAGTAAGAAAGTTTCTGTTTTTTCATTCTCACTGACAAAATCCCTAAAAACAGACATAAATGTGAGAAATTTCCTTTTTTTTCAAATTCTCACTGATAAAAACCATAAAAACATCAATAAATGTGACAAAATTCCTGTTTTTCAAATTCTCACTGACAAAAACCATAAAACATCCATGAAAAACATCAAATAAATCGACCAACACACATAACCATCCAAGAAAACATCCATAAATGTGACAAAGTTCCTGTTTTTCAAATTCTCACTGACAAAATCCATAGACCACGTGGTTCTATGCCCATATATGGTGTGGGCGTAGGAGTATAAGATAGCCTTCTACTAATATTAATGCTAATAGATGTAACAAATAGTATTGTACACGTGCAACTCGACATCAAATATAATAAAACACCTTTTTTTTACTAAAATAAGATTTTAGCCTCTTCCCAAATTGCAAGGCAACAGTACCACCCCCCCCCCCCGAGTCCAGTCTACATCCCCCTATCGTTTTCTAAGATGTTGTCAATATGGGATTTTGACGAATTGGGTACAGGTAGTGTCTTTCAATTTAGGTCTCACTACATTCTCATGCGTACTTTTGTCTTATAGCAACAGAACTCAAGTTCTGTCGAGAAGTAAAGTTTGGTTGATGCTAATGAACTAAAACAAAATATAATAAAAATATAATACTTTAGCGACAAAATTATGAAAACTAAAACAAAATATTATGGAAGGGGGCCTGCCCAGACCGCATTATATTAAATACCTAAGCTAAACTAACCTAAGATAGCCTAACAAAAATACCAACTAAATATTTAATTAAAATATAGCTACAATGTAGTTTCCCACCAAGCCAAAGTAGATAATGTTTTAACTTTTATAACTTTAATAAATAAAATAATATAAACATTTTGATTACTAAATATCAGTATATGTATATTAAACTGACAATGCTTATTCATTTGTATTTTTTCATTAAAGTGCAAATTTTGTTCTGGCCTTGGGAAGGCGTAGGGGTTTTGTGCCCAACTTTTGTTAATTTCTGCTTGTTTTGAGTTTGAATCGGTTAATTATTGTAATTTCTGTTCGTTTTGAGTTTCATTTATTTATTGATGCTAGTTTGTGGTAGTTTCACGCTTGGTAGATTATTTGATTTAATTTTTGCTAATTTTTTGTTTAATGGAGTTCTTTAGTTTTCTTTGAAAAACTTATTTTGTGGAAAAAGTTTTTAAAATTAATTTCTGTTCGTTTTATATTGACATAGTCTTTTCAGGGAAAAAGAAAATAATACTTTAAATCTTTTCGTTTTTTAAGTTTTTATAGTTTGGCCTGCAAAATTTTGATTGGATATGTTTTAGAAAATAGTGGGTGTGAGAGGGACATTAGTCGTTATCTAATCACTTTCAACTATTAAAAAAGGCCCTAGACCTTTCAATTTCCAATTGAATGAGCCCTTTTGAAGTTTCTACGACAACACTTTCAATAAAAAACTTTATATGACCCAGGGAATAACTAACAACCGTTGCCCTAAGGGCTGTGGGGGGAGGGGTTGTTATCCTTAAAGACCTAATTTCCAAAACTTTCAACTACGTTGAGTAAAATGACTGTCTAAAAACTTGGATTGGATGTGATTGGGAAAAAGGTGGGCGTGAGAGGGGGGTTAGTTGCCCTCAAATCACTTTCAACTATTATAAAGGGTACTATCCTTTTGAATTTCAAATTGAATGAGCCCTTTTTCAAGCTTCTACGACAACGATTTCAATAAAAACCTTATATGCCTCCAGGGCATAACTTATAATCCTTGCCCTGAGGGCTGTGGGGGAGTATCCTCCTCAAAAATATATTTTTTATGCGGAAATCAACTACGCTGAACAAATGGCTATCTCAAAATTTTAATTGGATTAGCTTGGGGGAAAGATAGGCTTGGGGGGGCTAGTTGCCCTCCAATCACTTTCGACTATTAAAAAGGGCACTAGCCCTTTGAATTTCCAATCGAATGAGCTTTTTTAGAAGTTTTGAGAGCTTAGCAAAGAAGATTAGGAGGGGCACTACCCATGATACCTAGGTAGTTCTACGGCACAACCATAACTTGTTCGTTTTACATTTCAATTGTAGTTTTTATTTTCATAAAAAAAGTAATAATTCACGGGAAGGGGTTTGAGATTTTCCAACCATAATTTTCAGCCCATTCTTTTTAAAGTATCAAATACAAATTAGCATCAAAATTGGTACGGCTACTCTTTTGTATATGAAATGCCACTTGCCTCTCTTTAGGATATTTGTAAATATTTTGATTATATTTTTGATAAAAGCCAATTGGTAGGGATATGGAATTATCGAAAATCAGCGTTTTACTGAAACTACAGAAACTCCATAAAGAAAAATATTTTCCTATTGAAGTATAAATGAAACTTAAAACGAACAGAAATTAAATAAACGATCAATGCAAACAAATATACAATAGATATTAATCTGAATTAAAAAATAAATCTTAAAACGAGTAAAACTTAAATTGAATATGCAAATCAAGCTTGAAACGAACAAAAATCACTACAAAATAGAGTTTTGGTATGACCTCCTTCTCTCACTGTAAAAGTCTAAAGCCTACTGCATTATTGTCGCTTTACTGAAACCCAATTTTATGACAAATATTTTCTTTTCCAGTTCTTACAGAATTTAATATAAAAATAAAATAGCAGTGAAATAAATTCTTGAACAGATGGATCTTTTAACAATTAATATCATTATTCATCAAATATTGAATTTGATGTTGTTTATACTTTCCAAGACTGCTCAAGACGCATATAGTTTTCAGTAAAGCGTCAATAACCCAATAGGTTTTAGACTTTTACAGTGAGAGAAGGAGGTCTTACCCAAACTCCCGTTTGTAGTGATTTTTTTTTCATTTCAAGCTTGATTTGCATATTTAATTTAAGTTTCACTCGTTTTGAGATTTATATATTAATTTACATTAATATCTATTGTATGTTTGTTTGCATTGATTGTTTTTTTAATTTCTGTTTGTTTTAAGTTTCGTTTATACTTCAATAGGAAAATATTGTTTTTCGTTTAAAGCTTGATTTTCATTTTCAATCTAAGCATTACTCGCTTTAAGGTCTATTTTTCATTTATATTATTATTTGTTGTAGGTTTTGGCTATGATTGTTTATTTAATTTATGTTCGTTTTGAGTTTCATTTATTTTTAATAGTAATTTCTAGTTGTTTTGATTTTGAATTTTAAAAAGTATTTGTATCTGCTGAGCTTAAGTTTAAAATGGCCTTTACCTTTCTTTGAAAAACTTATTTTTTGGAAATTTTTATAAAATGAATTTTTATCCGTTTTTGATTACAAAAATTTTCTAAGTTTTTAAAAACTCCTTATTTCAAAATCAAACTTTAAAAAAATCAAATGTTCATCAAAGTTTCAAAACTGGTATCAAAGTAACAATGTCAAAGAGAAAAAATAGGTTTGTGTCAACCTCGGAGTTTTTATTATCTGATGTTTGAACTAATTTTAACAAAATTGGGGATGTGTCGACACCGGAGTCTTTGTTATCTGACCTTTGAACTATTTTGAAAAAATGGCTCTCTCAAAGTTCTTATCGGATGGGTTTAAGAAAATAGGGCTTGGAGAGGGGGTTAGTTGCCCTCCGATCTCTTTTGACTCTTAAAAAGTGAACGAGAACTTTCAATTTCCAATCATATGAGCCATCTCCGAAGTTTATACGAGCATACCTTCCATAAGAACCATATATGCCTCAAGAATAATACTTACAACGCCTGCCCCGGGCCCTGGGGGGAGGAGTTATGTCGACACAGGACTTTTTTTATCTGACCTTAGAACTTTTTAACGAAATGGCCATACGTAAAGGAGTTTTTGTTACATGATCTTTGAACTATTTTTCACAAAATGGCTACCTCAAAATTTTTATCAGATATGTTTGGGGAAAAAGTGCTTGTGGGGCCATTTGCCTTCCGATCACCTTTGACTCTTAAAAAGGGCACTAGAACTCTCGACTTCCAATTGAATTAGCCATCTTTGAAATTTATACAACGACCCCTTCTATATGAAGTGCCTCTGGGAAAAAATAAATAGAGTGTGGGGGAGGCTAGCTGCCCTCCAATCAGTTTTGACTCTTAAAAAGTGAATTACAACTTTCAATTTCCAATCAAATGAACCCTCTATGGAGATTATACGAGCATCCCATCTATAGCAACCATATATTCCCCCAGGGCATAGCTTACAACACCTATCTCCGGGCCCTGGGGGGCTTTATCAACACCGGAGTTTTTGTTATCTGAACTTTGAACTATTTTTAACAAAATGTCTATCTAAAAATTTTATTTGATGCATTAGGGCGTGGAGGAGGGAGGGGGGGCTATTTGCCCTCCGATCTTTTTTTACTATTAATAACTGAACAAGAACTTTCAATTTCAAATCAAATGAGCCCTCTTCGAAGTTTATACGAGCATCCCTTCCATAAGAACTATATATGCCCCTAGATCATTACTCATAACACTTGCCTTTGGGCCCTGGCGGGTTGCATCAACACAGGAATTTTTCTTATCTCATCTTTGAACTATTTTTAATGAAATGGCTATTATAAAAATTTTATCGGATGGGCTTGGGGAAAAAAGTGCGTGTAGGAGGGGGGTCTAGTTGCCCTCAGATAGTAGAAAGGGGGTCCGACTCGTGACATGACACCATATATGGGCATAGAGAACACCTACACCTAGAGTACTACATATGGACATAGAGGAAAACACCTAGGGAGGTGCTCTCCCTAGGGAGAACACCTGTGCTGTCAGTCGTGACGGTGCACCATATATGGGCATGGAATCCCCAGGGAGAACACGTTTCCGAGGTCAATTGATTGCTTAACCTAGTTTAACCTCGGGAGCTCGTGACATGACACCATATATGGGCATAGCCTCCTTAGGGGAAATGGATTTCTGAGAAATTGATTGCGAAATCGATTGGGAAATGGATTTCCGAGAACTTGATTGCGTAATCTATTGTGAATTTCATTGATCCGATAACGAGAAACAGGATCACTTGTCTCCTTCTAAACCAATCAGAGACTGGGTTACATCTACTTCTAGACCAATCAAAGTCTCTCTTACATATTAGCGGCGGAGGATTGCAGAGAATATGAGCAAAGGATATTTGCTATAGTTTTATTAGTCTGTGAATAGAATTCAAAGGAGTGAGAACAGTTTGCCTTTACTCATTTGGATATATATTTGTGTGTTGAAGAGTGGAATGTTTACCCTATTAGAAGTTGATAGTGGAGTTGATGGCAATAATACAAGAGCACCAAACATTGCGGTGGAAATCACGAGAGAATCACGGCTTTGTCTGGAATTGGATGAAGTATATGCAAGATATGTGTTATCCTTGAGCAAATTTAAAGTGGAGGATCAATTATGTTTCGCTGCAAAAGTTGATATAGCACATGTGAATAGACTTCAATGTGCTTTAATTACATTAGTGAAACATTTCGAAGACAATAAACTCTATCGCTAATTGTACATGCTTAGTATTATTGTTGTTGTAATTATTCAATAAAATTGTTTCGAAATCGAAAATGTTCCCTTTCTTTTCGGGCCAGGTTAGGTTAGGGCTAATGAATCAGGGTCAGTCTAGAGTCAGCAGTCAGAGTGAAAGGTTTGAAAAATGAATAAATTTGAGAAAGAGAGAATTAGATCAAATCTAGTGTTTATGGAAAAACATTTGATTTTGGATGACGATTTTCTCGAGTTATCTCTTCAACGCAGGATATTCTCTCGGGGAACACTTGACAATATAATGAGGACTGATTCCCCCCCATTGGACTATTGTATGAAACTTTTAAAATGTGACTCAAGTGCTTATAGTCAATTTATTGATATATTAATTGGAACAACTCAGAATAATATCGTGGATACACTTTTGAAAACATTGCCAATGGATTCAATGTAGATGGCTCCTCCTTCGAAAGAGGTAACGTCACAGAGTTACTCCTCTCCCCATTCCCCTCACTGAATTTATCGAACAAGGATCAGTTTCGTTTTAGCTGTGAGAGAGTTGACATCGGAGACCAAAAAATGTTCTATACATGTCCACTATGCATGTACACACTTGGCAGTTGGACTCAATGTGAGAATTGTACAATTATTGCTGACTATAGTGAAAAGTGTAAATTATGTAATCCTTGTAAATTACATAGAGGCTGTGCAGTACAAATTAAAGGATATAATTCATGTCTTGAAGAGATTTAAGACTCTCACCCTAGAGGGCACCTGTGCTCCAGTTGTCACAATATAAATGTGATCAGTGGGAGAATACTTACCCCGCTATGATTGGAAAGAATCCCAAACGTGATTTTAGTTTATTTCTACGAGATTGGTATCGTCGTGGATTTAAATTTTTCTGGGAAATAGAATCTGGTCTATGATTCAACTGTTGGGGTAACAAGACAATTTGGTTTCTACGTCATCGTTGTCACGACACTGTCTATTATGACTATAAACCAAGTGATTTTCATTTGGCAGTTACCGAATGTGATTCACCATTTGAAAACACTCTATGTGATATTGCTTCAATTAGACGGATTGAAACTCTATAATTTCATAATATGAATGCAAATAGTATCATTGACTATACAAAGAGACATGACAAGAGTGAAGTTACATTTTATTGTAGAAAATGTGACCCTGACTTTGCAGTCAATCAAGATCAATATACAGTGAATCCAAATGATTTGCAAACATTAGTGGTTCACGACACTTGCCTGTACACCGAAGAAGAAGAAATCTAAGGTGAAGATGTAAAGACATTGTTGTATATATATGCATTTTATTAATAAACAAATTCACAAACATTTTTTAAGCACTTTTCTTTTAGGGCACTGAAACCAATTTTCTATAGGTATGAGAAAATATTTTCCACTAGAAAGTCGTTCAGACGTGGATTGTCACCATAAATGTGGAGAAACTGCTTGTAAGTCTAGCCGCGACATCGAAACACAAAATATAGTAGTGCATGGAAGCCACAGCTTTTAGTCGTTAGATCCTGCACCCTCTTCCGATTTTGAATAATAGTTTTCCCACTGCTCTCAATATAGTTGCTGATGTGGGGTGTGTAAAATGTATAGGGTAGACCAACAGGATTAAAAATTCAATCGTCTTCATTTTTTGAAATATGCATAGTCAATGACCCGTCAGCACTGTCGATGGACTGCTATTAACAATAATCAAGGTATTGTTTGCACTTTGAATTTTTCAAAGAAAGTCCGAGGGCAGACAATAGGATTTGTACTGTGACATGTAGGGATCCATATTAAATACATTCATTATTTGACTGGTGTTCATGGCGCCAAGTCTAGCAGAACACTGCCTTCGGGAGTGATTTCCCAATAGGTTTCATATTGATTTAGTGAGATTAGTGCAATACTCTCAGCCAATGGATCGGCAAATGTACACTCTAAACGCACACTTCCCGTACGTACTATACTCATATCCTGGGTGCCAGACAAATCTAGTACAATGATACCATGTGTTTTAGCAAACATATCTTCGGTTATACCATTTTCAAATAGTTGCGAATCATGATCTAGGATTTGCATGGTCAACTCATACAATGTTCTATAGGATTTATCAAAAGATAGATTGTAGAGTGGGATGCCGTTTACTTTGCACACAAGAGATGAAAGTCCAAACATCTCGAATTTATGTGGGCATCCAGTCCACGATCTTATTGCACTAGCGCTTTTTACAAATGCCAAAGCGAGTTTTGACGGAATTTTGCCATTGATAAAGGAGGAGTCGGTGAATGTGCGTGACCCCATGGCAATATGACGTTGATTGGTGATTTAATGAGGAACAAGTAGTTTAATATTATTTCCATTGGCTCTCAGTTTCTCCACTGCCAAAGCAACAGAACTCATGACTTGTTGTTTGTGTACATGAAGTATTGCCGAGGTGAGGGAGAGACTTACATCAGGATTGGCAGCAAGTTCTTTTCTAAATATGAAATTGGATAGTGCAAGAGTTAGTTTTATATCCACTTTAACATTGGGTGGCAGCCCCTGGGGTATATTAAATATTTCATGATATATTTTTCTAACTAGATGTAATTCACTAGTTGTAGCATTTTTAAGTGCATCTATACTATCAGTATTAGTAATATATTCATATCCATTTGAGGTGCCTCTCAAAGTTGTTGTCTTTGTTGATATTTTCGAAGAAGTTGTTGTTTCTGTTGTAATCTTTGAGTATGCTAGCTTTCAGTTTCCACTTTTCGTACTATTTTGTATACTATTTAAGAGGTTGTTGCTTTTGTTGTTATTATTATCGCTTTGTCTCCTCTTTTCGTATTTTTGTATACTCTGTCATTGTACATTATTGTATACGACGGGTTTTCAATATATATTATATTATTATTATATATAGCATGTATAATTTGAGAGATTGTTGCTTGTGCTCACCAGCGTGCCAATGATGTAGACACTGATTTGACGAAACAAATTATGTAATATACAATTTTCATAGGATATTCCATCAGCCTGAATTGGCATTGTATTATCGGATCTCTGAACTTTCATTTGTATATCTATAAATGTTGAAGACATGTCCATAAAGTTGTCTTCATTGGAATAAATTTGAAAGTGGATATTATCGAAGAGGGGTTGTTGAGGATAAAATTGTTCATAGTATCTATGCTTGACACTCACATTAACATTTTCTGCATTGAATAGATTCAATGATGAGGTGATTGAAGGTTGAGAATCCTTATGCGGCAGGTAGGACATCTTAGGAAAAGAAATCTAGTTTCGATCTAACAATTTTCTTCCTGGGGCTTCTTCTTCTGTTTACAGTACGTGTCGGATTTTTCCTTCTTTTCTTTGACAAGATAGATGATGTCTTTCGTTTCCGACCTGAGTAGAGACTGATAAGTGATGCATTGTTTCACGACCTTTTAAACCTTTTCCATTTTGTTTTAATCTCTCGCCAAGGGTTCGCGCATTGGACCTGAGATTTTCCGCAGCACTTTTTTTAAAATCCTTGCCAGAACCCCAATCGTATTGTGCTGAGGATACAAAATCTGTCGCAGCCAGTACAAGATATTTTCTAGTCAGAGGTAGTGCAGAGCGAAAGAGCTTAGAAAACCAACTGCCTAGACCGTAGCCAGACTTTGACGAGCGACCTTTGTAATAGTCCATTCCATTGCCCTGTTGTCTTGGGCCAAGAGTATTAACATAGCAGTCAATATCAGGACAAATGAATACCACCTTTCTATTAGACATCTTGTTGAACGATGGGACGAAAATGGCATGTAATCACAGCCAAACCTTTTGGAATTGCTATGGGATCCCTCAATTAAGTTCGTTGTGTTAACTGACAGAGTTCCGAATAGGAAGTGTTTACGGGAATATATTGAAGATGCTTTATATTGTAGTGGTGAATATGCTCTTGATTGGTTTTTCGTTCAAGAACTCGTAGGAGGGGAACATTTGAATTACCAACCCCAGATATTTCCACAAATGAAGTATAGAGAAATATACAAGTATCCGTCGAGAAGGCAGGTGGGTAGTCAGCAAAAATGAAATTAGGGTTTCCGGCACTTTTACCATTGATTATATTGAGATTAAAGCCAAGAACGTCCTTTAGATTATCATTGAGAATAACCTTTTCATTGACAATAGGTGAACTAATATAGATCTTGCCCTCCTTCTTTGAATAGTTGAAATGAAAAGCTCCTTTTTTACGAGCGGAAATGCTTTTATTAATATAACGATATAAATCATTCATACAGGTGAATTCCTCATAGGGTAATTCAATATATGGATAATCCACCTAAATGATTTTTTGAATTTGTTCTTGATCACTTGAGGATGATGGTGGTGGCCAATCATAGGGTCTAATTTTTATTTCATATTTACGATCCTTTCTCAGGATGTCATAGGTATTTTTGAGAATACAGTCGACAAGAGCCGCATCATACTTTCCATTGTCGTCGAATTTGATGGTGGGGGAGAGTTTCGTCCAAAAATCACTTGTTCTATTCAAGTCATTGTAGAGAGGATCAGAAACATTGGACATGAAAGTCACATAGAAATCACTGGGCATTGTTAATGTCTTCAGCACTGACCTAAGAATCAAAATCTAAGTTGTATCCTAGCCAGCAAACAAGCAACTGTCTCTTGCCCCTACGTGTACGACTCTTTAATATCTTTTCAATTTGATAAATTTCACTAGTGTTTCTAACTTTTTGCAGTTCATATTCATAAAAACCACCGAGAATCTCATCATCTTAGGTGTCTTGCAGTGAAAATGTCGTGGGTTCGGTGTCCAGGATTTTGGACACTTTAAAAAGTTCGGTGCTCCATAAATCATTCCCCTTTTCAAAAATATTGGTGGTTCTATTAATTCGAACAGTATCACCAACATTGAATTTCTTCTTCACATTTTTTTTTCTTTTTCACCATTGGAATATTGCTTTAGAAAAGCATCAAATGTATTTTCACTGTAATGAACTTCCTGAGGGCTTGAGTTGGACAGAGATCGATGAGGGCGATGATTGTGTATCTGCATGATCTTATCTAAATCATGAATAAAATCAGATGTATTTTTCAGTGTACAATATCTTGAAATTAATAGACGAATTGTTCTTATTAATTGTTCAGCCAACGCAGCCTTTATCGGGCTGTGACTATGATAAAGTGATGTATTATATTTCATTAGAACCTTTTACACATGGGGATTAATAAATTCACTGCCACGATCCGATTGAATTTTTCTATAGCAATCCTGTTCAATAATACTTTCAATGGCCCAAGCAACTTCAACACCTCTCTTTGATCGTAATGGAATGGCAAAGGCATAGCGACCAAAGACACTGATTGCCACCAGAATATATTTGTAGGGTGCATTGTGAAACCGTTGAATTGTGTCTAAAGTTAAAAGATCCGTTCGCATTATATGCAGAGGGAAAAAGGCTTTAGTTTGTCGATATTGTTTGCCACGAAGCCCGTGATTCCGATGCAGTGTGTAACTCGGTTCATTCTCTAGATACTCTTTTGCCTTATTTAATGTGGTGTCAGAGACAGCTTTAGAAAGGGTTTTGGGAGAACTTAAACTTCCCGCTTCACCAATATTTTCATAGACACCTTTCGGAACTTCATCAATTTTGAACGCAAACACGTAGTGTAATGTCCACTCCCCTTTTGCACACTGGAGGGTGAATCAATTCGTTTTCGCTTTTGACTAGCAGCCACAGGTGTTATAAAATCAATGCTGCTGCAGCTGCTGCTAGTATTTTCAAATATTGAATCTTTTTCTTTTTTAAATGGGGGTGGTGCTGGCGTTGATGAAGGACTATATTCTCTTAGGTTCTTTAGAATTTACTTATTGCCAATAATACTTTTGGGAAAGTTTGATACACTTAGAAAGGTGTATAGATTATTGTCAAATGATAAAAGTCCTTTACGATTCGTCACCATATCACAAATTAAATCAACTAGATTATAAATTTTTCCCTGAATTCACTGGTGGAAACTCTTCACTGGTGTAAGGCTCAAATTTGAGTTCACAGACACTTCCTCTATAGTCGGTGAATTCCTGATCCGAAAAATCGGCATTGGAGTTTGAATGCCCTTCAGCTTGAATATTCTTCCCAATATTGGTAAGATACTTAACGAAATGGTCAGCTATTAGAAACTCTTTGTTCACAATCTCGCCCTGTATTGACAAAGAATTGGTTTGTAATAGCTGTTTTTTTTTCTGATACTCTCATTAATCACCATCCACCTCTCTTGAATTGCCTCTACTCTGGCGCAATTTATTTGTGAAATATTCTATTTTTGCTTTCCTTCTCAGTGGGTTCCCATGGTTTCTAGCTACTTTAAAATCTTTTAGCATGCTTTCACATCCAGTATTCAGATAATCCTGACAAAGCGTGTTTCTTAGTGCAGATGCTTCAACTATTTCTTAAGTGATCCAGGGCATCCTGGGCTCGTACTTTTTCAGCCTTACAAGTTTAAGTAGGAATGTTCTATCATGACTTGGCTGAATAATAGCCATCAGATGGTCAAGTGCACTGGAGGCATTATCATTAATATTTAACACCTCTTTGAAATCTACTGAACTTAGCTCCTCCCCAAATTTTTCCAGATTTTTGCTTTTGTAGCCCCCGGGTCTTCATCATTTTTGGCGTTTAATCAATTTTGGACCCAACACATCCTGCTCGTACGACCGGTAAGTAATCTGAGCAAGGATAAACAGCCACATCAGCATAGCTATGATTAAAAAACTTAGAACCGACAAAAATATTATCAATCAATGTTGCTCAATGGATAGTTATACGCGTAGGCACAGACGCTAAAGGGAAAAGATCATTAGCAACCATTAGGCAAAACACATCAATTTTTTCTCGTCTAAAATCAAACTAATCAAAGTTAAAATCACCCACACAAATAAAATCAAGTCGCGAAAGTGACACCCCGTGCATTATTTCCCTGTGGTTTCAACATGAACTTGATGATCATCACCAGTTTCCAATATGAGATATGATAATACTCTTTTACTCTGTTTACGATAGGTCAGTGGCAATAGGTTTCCAATTATCGATACAATTGAACTCAATTCCTTCTCCTTTGATTGCACTGCTGCTGCAGAATCTTGAGATGATTCCCGTTTGGAAGGATCGGTGACGGCGACAGCGGCGGGTCTCTCACGATAAGGTCTATGTTTGTCCATGCGTCGCAATGCATCTTGAAGTAAAAGCAGTTTTTTGTCATCAGCAATATTCTCATCATTAATGAATTTGCTTAGATTGTCTTCAAAATGTTCGACGGGCGAGAGAATAAGTTCAAATGGCGTCAATTTTTAGGGTCTAGCCATTCTCTAGAGAACATTGTTTACAAGTCCTGCAATTATTGGCAGTAAAAGTGTGAAAAAGCTACCACCCGCTTGAAGGAGACGTTTTCTTTTAAAAAATTTTCTCTTGTTTTTGCAAGCCAAGGCGCAAACAGTGGAATGATGTTGCTTTGTCTGTTGTCTAACACCTTCTGGCAGTTGAACATTGCCCTCAGTTAAATTTAAACAAAGTTCAGATATTAGATTAATGAAATCATTGTCAACACCTTGTTTGAGCATGGCCTTCCTGAGTGGAGGTTTTGAAGTGCTTAAAACGGAAAATAAATGACGTTGTTCGTGTAGTTTCTTCAGTGTCATAATGGCAACTAATAGGCTTTTTTACTGTCCACCGGAAGATATACTGTAATTTCATTGTCGAAAATGTCGGTGACTACACGTAGATCCTCGGGTCTGTTCTGATTAAGATCCAGCAAAATGTAACCATAGGGCTTATTAGTCGCCTGAGTGTACGCTGACAGCAGAAATTTTGGGGCACCGGGGGATACCTGTTTATTGAGAGTTTTTAGCGAGCTAGAATCACGAACAACTCGATAGATAATATAGATAGTGCAATTCAAAGCAAGGGTTTGCATGCATTTGCTCTGATGAAACAGATTGTGTAGAACTAGGGTTATGGAAATGTGTTCATGGTGGGAGTGAACGATGAAAAGTTGTAACATTTCCTGTAAGAACTGTTCAATGAATTCAGCCAAATCATCAATAATCAGCCACGAGTTCGGTTCAATACTATTGAAAACATCAATTCTCCGTAGGAATTGTATTGGTATGGTTTTGGCAATAGCTTTTATTTGATTGTAGGACTCCTGCCAAATACTATAGCAATAATAAATTTTCTTTGGTTTTTCCAAAAACATTTTCTGACAATTTTGAATTATTTTAGCTAAAAGTGTTGTTTCCCGACATTGAGGGACCACACAGAAACGATCTGAAGGGTTTTTTAAATTGATACATGCTGCTGCTGCTGTTGTTGACAACAGTCGGACTACAACTAACTGTAAATCGTACGTGTCCAGTGAATAAGTAGTAGTAATAATTTTCCCATAGATCTATCTAGTACTTCGTTAACAAGAATAACAAAAAAACAATATTTCATGGTCATTTATTCAACATGAAAACTCTATTTGTTCAACATGAACAACAACAACATAAGAAAAACCCTTTATGTTTAATAAGAACCTGACAAAAACAATATTTCATTG